>NC_091638.1:1726864-2029894 GCF_027580195.1 Bos mutus
ACCTCACCACAGTTGTGGGGCTGGGTAAGCCAGGGCCAACCAGGCATTGCACTCCACACCCCCCTTCCCCATGGGCTCACACCACAGGGCCAGCCACACATATGGCACACACACAGCCCCCAACTTGCTGGACGCCCAGCAGGGCCCAGCAGGACCCTCCCATGACTCAGAGGGGGAGGCATGGACCACAGTAGGCAATGAACAGCACATGGCCTCACTGCCAGGCCAGTGCACCCCCCCCCACCACAAAGGGAGAGGGATTTTCTGCCCACATGCTCCAGCAATCACCAAGGTGGCAACTGCACACTTGGGAGGGACAGCAGCTAGGAGTTCCTGTACCCCAAGCTTCCTTCTTGATTCACCTGAGAAGGTTTGCTTACCCTGGGGCATGCCATCCCTCATCCCCATTATCTCTCCTTCATGCCCAGAGAGGCACTCCACAAGCTGCCAATCCTCAGCTGGGCAGGATAGGGGTATCTACAGTACAGGTAAGTAGACAACCACACAGGACCATGTGCACAGTTAGGGCCAGAGCAGAGCCCACACCCCACCCACTGCAAGGCCTCATCCATCAGCCTCCACAACAAGGGGAACAGGTATGCATTTCCTACTTTCTGGACACCCCCCCTAAGAGAGCCACTCATGGGACATACACAGCACCATGGCAGGAACCCAAGGGGAACACTGGGCTAAGGGAAATGACACCAGCACTCAGTCTCAGGCACCTCAGGGATGACCTAGAGCACTCCAGGGGTACCACCAAGGGTCAAACAAGGCATGTTCACACACCCACAGAGGGTAGACAGTGCAGCCACAACACAGCCCTCCCTACCATGGGGAGGGTAGGAAGGGCTGCTAACAGGACACACACCATGAAAGCAAAGCAAGAACATCTGTGTCAGAAAACCAACAGCCCCACTGATGCCCCAAGGTAGGGGACAGGAGACCAAAGGTCAGGGCCAGAGGCTGCACCCAACCTCTACCTTCCTCACCCTCCCCAGCAGGCAGGGGGAAAGACAGGCAAGGGGCCCCACAGATAGACCAAGAAAAGCAGACACACTTCACCAGGAACACTTATCCCTCATCCAGCACAGCTTAGTCTCAGCCCAGGAGAGCACAACCACACCACATCAATCAGTTATGCCAAGGTGAAGCTAGGGGGAGGCACAGTAAGAACAGTAACCAGAGGGACCTACTTTAAGCCTCACCAGCAACCTCCCCCCACCACCTCACCTCAGGCAAGGATAGCCAATGACCCCAGGAGGAAAATGCCTGACATGTGGCACAGAACCCACAAGGCAGGGGTTGTCCCGGTCATGACCAGGTGCCTACAACAGAGAGCAACAGGGAGCACACAGGATAGAAGATCCACATTGCCTTACCCTGCCACCTTCAGATCTCCTGGAGTTCAGAGGTGGCACCACAAGGTGGGTTAGCCACACACCACATAGGAGCCAGCACACAGGCCCAAGCAGTTGGCTCCAGAGGCAAGTGCCAAATTGGGCACCAGCTGGTAGCCCCCAGGCCCAAAGCCCCATGGGCATCTAGAGACCCAAAATCTTTCATAGCAATCACCTAAGCACACCATGTCAGTGCTTACCTGGTGACAAAAAAGGCCCATTAAGGGTGACAAAATGACAGCAGCTGATAGCAGGGCCCATCTATGACTCACAGGGAGGGACCCCGGAACCTTGGCTCAGCCACCTGTCTCCAGCACTACCCCATAAACACCAGGCCTGGAGCTCTCGGGGTGGGGGTCATCTGCTCGACCGGGGCGGGGGGGAGCCGGGGGGCAGGGACGGAGGTGAGAACGGGGGAGGGGAGTACGTGGTGGCAAAAGTGGGGACACAGACTCCAAGGAAGAGGGAGCTGGCCAGGGATGCGCTCCCTGCTTCGCCCACACGGGTAGATGTACTGTTCAGTCCGAGTCTCTGAATGGGTTTGGGTTTGATGTGCAAAAAGAATGAACTGTCAGCGAGGCCCAACGAGACGAGCGGGCCCCAACCAGGGACCACGCATGGGACCCAGACCTTCCTAGAGGGGACACCCAGGACGGCCCAAGCTGGTCCCCAACTCCCGACCGGAATTCAGGGAGTTGGGGAGGGGTGAGAAAAAGTCGTGTCTGACGACTGAGACCCACGAGAGCATGCTGAAAGGTCGAGCACGCCCTCCCCAGCCACCCGAGGCAGGGTCCAGTCCATCCACATTTCTAGACCAGTCAGGACTTTGAAAAAAAAAAGCATGTGTGGCAGGAGACGCCTCAGGCGACTGGACCCCATGGGGGACTGCACACATTCCCGCACTGGCTGGCCTCTCCCAGTCAACCCTCATGACTCTGGCCGGCGGGTCCCCACCTCCAGAGTGCGATGCGCAAAACACTTCGGTCAGAAAGAACCCGAGGGCCTGGACCCAGGTGCGCCCTCCAGTGACCTCCATGCCACAGTCCCGGTCCCACCTCTGGACCGATCCGAGCGCCAAGTGAAAGCTCCTGAAGGTGGCCCAGGAGGCCAGACCTCCGAGTCCAAGTCCAAGAGCTCCGGGCAGGGAAGACCCCCCCTCCCTGCCCACCGTGCCGCCCGGCCCAGGTAGAGTCCAGTCACTCCGTCTCTGCGGCTGCAGAGGCACCGGGAGATGCTGGTCGACCCTGTCAGGCCTCCCCAGATCACTAATCTGGAGCATCGCGACAGTCACTCCCCTCAGAAACCTAGAGAACCAATCTCCAGCGACAGCAGGACGTCCCTAGGCCTCAGGGCCACCGAGACTGTCACTGCCAGCATAGCCGGTGTCTGAGAGCTCTGCCTCGGGCCCGGTGGCTGAGTCACAACCCTCATGAAGGTCTCGCCGAAGCTCCGGAGGGGAGGGACAATATAAAAGCGGCCGCCAGGTGGCTCCCGACAACCGGCTCGAACGTCCCGCGGACGGGTCGCAGTCTCCGGCCGCCGAGGACGCCACAGCGCCGGCGCCCAAACGCCGCTCGGCCCGGAGCCTCCGCCGCTAAGGGACACAACGCGATGCGACGCGACCCCAGCCACAGAGGAAGGGAGAGGAGCTGGTAAATATCTCCTCAGGAGGCTGCCATGAAGGAGACGCACTCCCCCACGTGATTCCAGGGTGGTGGCGGGACATTCCAGGAGATGCTTGGCAGCGGGGCTCACACGGGGTGGTGTCGGTGGAGAGAGGGGCACCAGTGACATCTCAGGCTCCCCTGGCCCCCTCCTCCGAAAGAGGGAGGGAGGGACCGGCAAAGCAAAACCAGGCAAGTGCTGCTCGGAGAACAAAGCAGGACTTTTGAAAGCAGACACAGACAAAGACACGCAAGCCCAGGAGCAAGAAAGGAAAAGAAGGAGACACTCGGACCCCCAACAAGAGAAAGCAAAACTCGATCTGGGTAGAGACCATGACAAAGTTCAAAGACAACAAACACAAGCATGCATGGGTGGGTGGGGAAAGTGCACTTGAGGTCAGGAGAACATGGATTTCAAAATAACTGGCCACAAACACTGGAAAAGCAGGTAGCTGGGCGGTCTGGGGTGTGAGTTGAGGGGTGTGGCAGTGAGGAGGACCGAGTCAATAGGGATCCACTAAATAAACCCTGGGTTCCATGACAACAGCCAATTACATGAATAAACAACTTTTTGAAGTAGAACAGAAAGGAAATGAAACAAAAGCACCAGGCAGAAAAGTCAAGTCATAGAACAGCTCTGGCAGCTTAAACGTCAGAGTGAGAGAGAGAATGCATACACATGTGCATATAAGCGTGTACATATGTATATATGCACGCATATTCGCGTCTATATATATGTGCACACATGCATATAAACAAATACGTATGAAGGGCATGCTCACGTACACTCATGTGTCTGTATGTGCACATGTATGCCTAGGCGTTTATAGTGTGTGTGTATGCTTGTGTGTATATACGTATACACAGACATATATACACATATGTACACTGATATACACATGTTCATATGTGCAGATACATACACACATACATATAAATAAATGCAGACGTGTCAATGCATATAGATGCACATGTGTGTATACGTGTGATGTATATGCACAGGTGTGTATGCATGTATATGCGTACATGTGCATGCTTACATATACACATACCTTGTGTGTGTATATGCACACATATATGCACACATGTATACATACATATGTATGCACACATAGACATTTACATATAGCATATGTCCACACAGACGTATGAGTGTATACATGTATATATACACACAAGTATATATAAGTAAACATACATGGATGTACGTATGTAGAGATGCACGTGTGTGTATATAGTGCATATACACAGATTGATGTGCATAGAACTACACACATATATGCATATGCAAACACACATGTACATGCATTACGCTCACGTGTATACATGCACATACATATAAGTCATTGTACATGTGCATATGTGCATATATATACATGTGTCTGTGTAGATGTCTACGCGTGCGCATGTGTGTATATATAGGTGTATATATGCACATATATATACTCACAGACATACACGTACATACAAGGATGGAAATACACATCCATGTGAGTGTGTGTGTGTGTGTGTGTGTGTGTGCATGTGAGCACACACCCGTATATATGGGGAAGGAACAAGCATTTTGCAAAAGGGGCTTTTCTGTCCAAAACTGATCAAGGCATCAGACAACTCAACCTCCAAAAGAGAAACAACCCCCGATGAGTGAAGTGGGCAGGAGGCCCAAACACCTTTATTCAAAATAAAAGTAGAACAGACAGATACACAGAAGCACAAGGTAGAAAACAAATCAATGGCAGGGCTGGACTGGGCTGGGGCTGTGGGGAGGGGTGGAAGGGTGGGGGCAGGCTCACAGAAGCACCCAGGGTCTTATCTGGACAATGATAATTCTAATTCAGAGGGGAAAGGCCCAGGAGCTGGAATCACAATTGTGACAGCAAGTTCAAAACATCAAAAGACAGTGGCTCCTGATAGATCAAATGTGTCTTTTCTGCAGCTGAGAAAAATGGTGGCGGACTCAGAGAGATCAGATCTCATCACCTGGCACCTCACAGAGAGAGAAACCATATCACTAGGGAAAAGAGTCCTGTGATCCCTCGGAACACTCCACCAAAGATTCCCCATTTGACCCAACCCACCAACTCTACAGAGTGCCCACAGAGGGGACAAAGAAGAAATGGACATATGTATGTGTGATATTGACACCTATACCTAGGTAGACATCTGTACAAACATAATGATAGAACTCTCTGTGTGCCTATGCCTATATCTATCTATTCATGTGCACATGCACATGTGCATGCAGACACACACACACACACACACACACACACACACACACACACAGAGGAATGAGACTCAACCACCAGAAGGGAATGAAATCTCACAGTCTGCAGGAACTTGGAGAGAACTTTAGAGGGTATTATGCTAAATGAAATACCTCAGATCAGTTGTTTCCATGCAGAACCTACCAAATGATACATGGTGAACAGAACAGAACAAAACAGAAGCAGGGTCATAGATACCACAAAGGAACACATGGGTGGTGGCCAGAGGAGGGAGGGGGGAACTGGTGGTGGGGATGGGGTTGGGGAGAGAATGAGTGAGTGCCACTGGTGAGGGAGACAGACAAAGCGGTGCAACCTTCCACTTATGAAATAAATGAGTCACAGGTAAGTCATGACACCAAATATCATTTGCCATGACACCAAGTGGTGATGGACAGTCACTAACTAGATGTATCCTGGTGATCAATGTGTCATGCACTACACTAAAAAATCTCATCTGTACAGCTGAAAATTAATGGGGAACAAAAAAAAAAAAAAAAAAAAAAAAGAAAGAAGGAAGGAAGGAAGGAAAGAAGGCAAAAGAAAACGTTGCCAGTCAGTTAGACGTCAATTTGAGAAGAGTGGGATTTGGGGGGGGGGGGGGAGAGAAACTAGGGTGAGAAGGAAGAGGAGCAGGAGGAGGAGAAAGAAAATGACCAATTGTCTTGAGGGGGAGGGGGAGAGAAAGGATCCAAAGAGTGGACAGGACAGTCAGGTGAGTGCCATAGGGAAAGGAAATGAAGCCAACAAACACACTCCCAACAGTGGTTTTGTTCAGTCCAAGATCAAGATGTGGATAGCACAGTGTTCTCCAGCACACAGCAACACACAGGCCTCACTTGGCAGGGAGTTCAGGATAACCCTGAAAGCTGAAATGGACAAAAGAAGCCATCACGTTCATCCATGGCTGAAAAGTACCATAGTCCCATGACATTCAAAAATCCTATCAAACCATTGAAAGACTCTCTCACTCACTCACCATTAAAAATGTAGAGAACAGAAAAGGAGCAAAACGATGGTGGATGGATGGATGGATGGATGGATGGATTTCCATGATAGTCTGATTATGGAAACCATTGACAGAAAAGCATCTGATTCACTTTTGTAAAGAATCTGTCTTGCCTTCTCGGCCTGGTGTCTTTCCTATGTCTGGATGATTCCCTCCCCCACCCACCACTCCCAGCTTTAAGATCAGCCTCCAAAACGAAGCCCTTTGTGCTCTCAAGGTCCTGCCAGAACTCTCTCTTTGGGCGCACCCTTCTGAAGGGGAACGTTTTCACCAAATTCATCGCCCTGAGACAGCTTCAGCCTGTCCCTCCCCACCCCCCTCCCTCACCCCACCCCCGCCTCCCTCCCTCCCTCCTGCTCCTCTTCCTCCTCCTCTGAACTCTTGAGCTCTCCTCACACTGGCCTCTCACCCCACACGGTGGCAGTGTTGGCCTAGGTATCCTCAGGTGTCTCCTAACTGCATCCAAGTGGACTTCCACTGTTTCTCGGCTGCATCATTGTGGGACCATTTTTTCCTGGCCTTTTCCACGGGTGGGGGAGACCCGGACAGGCCGGGGCCAGGTGGGGTGGGGAGCCTGCATGTGGGGGGAAGGGTGGGGACAGAGAGGAGGAGGAGGAAGAGGAGCAGTTTGGGGGCAAGTTTTGGGCTTCCCACAGTTAGAACTGTTCACCCATTGTGGAAACAGGCGTCTGAAACACCAGGGGTTTCAGGCTCTCCATGCGATGTCCACAAGCCATAGCAATTGAAATGTGTTCACACTGGAGCTGCTGTGCAGAGGGAGATCTCATCTGGCTCCATGTGTTCTTCCAGTGAGTAGGCCAGGATCTCAGGAAGAACAGAAATCCAGAGAGTTGAGTGAATCTGACCATCACGCTTTCAGAATCCAAGTGAACCAGAAATGAGGTTCACTCACGTGTGGGTTTGTCTTTCCATAGGATGAATCCTTTCTTTGAGCAGATTAGGGTTCCAGGGGCAAAATGGAGCAGAGAGGACAGAGAGTTCCCTTAGGTCCCCTGCTCCTCCTGCAAGCGTGCACTCCCCAATGGCCCTAGGAACATCCTGCCCCAGAGGAGTGTGCTGGGCACAACCCACCTACACGGAGACGTCAGTGTCAGTCAGTGTCAGTCATCCTCGTCCAGAGTCCCCATCTGCCCTCACCTTCACGCCTGGCATTGTCTGTTCTGTAGGTTTGTATCAAACCTGCCCAGAGCCCAGTGGCATCTTCCCAGATCAGGGATCGATCAAAACACCCTGTCCCCTGCCTCATCTGCAGGTGGATTCTTAACCACTAAACCACCAGGCAGGGAAATCCCTTCACAGCCTTCTAAAATCATCTACCCTGAAACATTAAATGTCATCCTCCAAATCATTGGACCATCACAACTGAAATGAAGGAAAATATGTTAGTTAAAGAAAGTCTCAACTCCTCAGTGCTTCTCTCTCTCTCTCTCACACACACACACACACACACAGAGGTGGGCTCATAGTCCAAAAGAAACCAGCTTTTGTGTTTATCCATCCCACTTGTTGTGACTGTCATGTCGTCACTAGTCAAAGAAGCTGATCTAATATGGAATCTGACGTCTTCTTCTCTAGGACACTTCAAGAAGCAGCAAGAGTGCTGGTTTGTGAGAACCAAAGGTCAAACCAGCATGATGGAACCCAGGGATGTGTGTGCTCAGAGGCCCACCTAGATTCAAACTCCAGTTCACAGAGGGGAGCAGTGGGAACAGGAGTGTGGACTGTGAGTCAAATCATCACCTTATGAAAAGGCAAATAAGGAAAAAAATAACTAAAAAAAACCTTACTCCCTTATCAGCATCTGCATGGATCCTCCTAGCCTCAATGATCACACTGACAGTATGTACATGTTGTGTTCTTTTTCCAGGCCTGATCATTTAGAAACTCTCCAATAAAAAGTGGTGACATAAAGATATCAGCCTTGAGTTTGGGACTGGGGCTTCCCTGATGGCTCCATGGTAAACAATCCCATGCCCATGCAGGAGGCATGGGTTTCATCCCCGGTCCAGGAAGATCCCACATGTTACAGAGCAACTAAGCCCATATGCCTCAGTTATTGAGTCTGTGCTCTAGATCCTGGCCACTGCAAGTGTTGAGCCCACACCCAGCAAAGACTGAAGCCCACATGCCCCAGTGCCCATGCTCCCAAGAGGAACCACAGCAATGAGAAGCCCAGACACACAACCATAGAGTGGCCCCCTCTCTCCACAGAGAACAGCTTGCAGAGCAATGAAGACACAGCACACCCCAAAATAAATAAATAAAATGATTTTAAAGCAATACAGTCTAAGATTGGATGCAATTGGCCAATACCTAGTACTATCACTTGGGAAGCTTACTGAATCTTCTGTAGACAAAATAAAGAAATCATAACTCACTGTGCCATTGGAAGTGTGGGAAGCTCTCTGTACAGTGCTGAGAGCACAGTTGAGATGTACCAGTGGGGACCACGAGCATGCCTGTTATCATTAAGTCCTTCACAGTTTGGGCTCTGGAGATCAGCACATGCGGACCTGCAGACGATGTATGTCCATCCCTCTCAGCTCACTGCATGCTCACTGGTCCAGGTGTGCTATGCCCCCAGCATCTGCTAGCATCTTCTAGGCCTGTCTCCCCATTTTGCTCCATTAATTTTGAATCATTCTCACCTCTTGTCTGACATGTTTTCTTTTCTGTTTGAATAATTCTGGCTCCCCAGGCACAACTTAACATCTTTCTTCTCTTCTCATAGCACTCATCTTGTTGAAATAATTCTTTGTTTCTCCGCTTTGTTCCCTAAGGAGTCTGTAATCACTCCATTCATCTGGGGATTGACTGGCACCCCTAGGCAACCCTGGTCCATGAAAACTGTTGTTCAGTGTTTATTGAATGACTTGCCGACTGCAGGGGGCTTGTGGAAGTTTATATGCCATGGAAAGCTGGCACCGGGGAGTCATCCTGTGGACACACCCTCTGGTACCATAGTGTTCATGGGAGTGTTTTTGTTGTCATTTTTGCTGTATTCCCTAATACATATGCAGTAGCTTTGATTCAAATGTTGTATATTTTAAAATAATGAGTAATTAATTGTATAACCTCAGAAGGACTTAGAAAATAGTAGTGGTTGAAAAATTATTGATCCTTCCAACAATCTCACTTCTGGTATACATCTAAAGAAAATAAAAACAGAATCTCAGAGAGATATCTGCACTCCCATGTCCATTGCAGCACTGCCAGAGCCCCGGCAGCGGTGACGGTGGGCTGGGCCCTTCCTCCCGCTGGCCTGTTGGAGGGGTGCAGGGCGGCCAGGAGCTGGGGGCATCTGGGGGCTCGCTAGGTTCAGGGTCCCAGTCCAGGGAATATTCTGCTGAAGACACGGGGGAGGTCTCCCAGGGCCGCCAGGCACCTGGCGGGCTGCCCTCTGTGTCCCGCCATCCCCTCTTAGGGCTGCAGGGCTGCCAGGAGCTGGTGGCCTGGGCGGGGGCGGGGGAGGCGGGTGCCGGTGGGGATAGCTCCGCAGGGTCAGGGCCCCAGCCCAAAGGAGACTCTGCTGATGAGAAGGGGGAGGTCTGCCAGGGATCCGGGGAGTTGCCATCTGTGACCTGCCAGGGTTTTGGCACAATGCAGGGAGGCCAGGAGCTGGGGCTGTCGGGGGGGCTCCATGGGGTCTGGTTCCCATCCCCTGGGAGACTCCTTGGAAAAGAAGTGGGGTGAGGGGTCTGCCAGGAGCCCGGCTGGACTCTGCCTCCTGCTGGCACCTCTGGCCGCTGCAGGGGTCTCCCTGGGGTTCCCAGGGGTCTGCGCCCCAGCTCAGGGGAGACCCAGAGGAAGACACAGGGGAGGTCTGCCAGGGCCCCGGGGCACCAGCTGGGCTGCCCTCTGCCTTGCGTCAGCCCATCCCATTGGTGCAGGGCTGGCAGGAGCTGGCGGCCTCAGGGGGCTTGCCTGGTTTGGGGCCCCAGCTCAGGGGAGACCCCGTCAAAGAGACCAGGGAGGTATGCCAGGGACACGCGGAGCTGCTGTCTGGGAACAGACGGCAGCTGGGTGGGCTGCACGGCTGGCAGGATGTGGGGGCGTCGGGGGGCTCCCCAGGCTCTGTGTCCCAGCCCGTGGAAGACTCCATGGAAGAGACCGGGGAGGTCTGCCAGGGCCCTGGCAGGCTGGACTCTGCCTCCTGCCAGCACCTCTGGCAGCTGCGGGGGTCCCCGTGGGGCTCCCAGGGCTCTGCACCCCAGCTCAGGGGGGGGACTCTGCCGAGGACGTGGGGGAGGTCTGCCAGGGCCCCTCAGTGCCCGGGGGTCTGGCCTCTGACTCCCACCAGCGGCTTGGCAGGGTGCAGGGTGGCCAGGAGCCGAGGGCCACGGGTGAACCCAGGGAAGATCCTGGGCCAGCCCCTGGCAGGCTCGGTGCTCAGGCTCATGTTTCCTGCGCAGGAACGGCCCAGGGACCCACAAGCCTGGGGACAGTTGCAGAATAGCAGGGGTCCCTGGGAAAGTCCCAGGGGGCTGCTACTGATGCCAGGGGCGACCCTGTGCAACACATGGGGGAACTCTGCCAGGGACCGCTGGTGTCCCAAGGACCGGGTTCTAACTCCCACTGGGGTCTGGGAGGCCTGCTGGGCGATGAGCAGCTGGGGCCCAAGGAGGACCCCACGAGGGGAGGGCTTGAATGACCCCACGAGGGGAGGGCTTGAAGGACTAGGCGACAACAGGACGAACATATGGTACCTCGTGGTGAAACCAGGGGACAGCAAGGACACCACGTGGGATGAAGCTGATGTTGAGCCCCTTGCATCCTGTGGGGACTGCCCCATGCTCTCTCCCCAGTGGGAAATCCCAGGAGGGCACTGGAGGTGGAACCGCTGAGGTGCTCAGCCTGGGGGTGGAGGGAAACTGCCCCTGCGGTACCCCTGCTGAGGCGTCGCCTCTGCAGCCTGAGAGGCCAGGGGTGCCTGGTCCATCGTGTGGGCAGTGAAGGCCAGAGGACCCTTGGGGGCAAGACACGTCCATTGTCTGTCCGCTCATGCGCCAACTGGAGAAAACCTTTGGCTTTTAGGATACCCTGACCCCAAACCCCTTTTCCGCTTTCTTCTCCTCCTCCACCACCCTCAACAGAAATGGGGGATGAGGTATGTGTGTGTGTACGTGTGTGTGCACGTGTGTGCCTGCAGCGTGTGCTGGCATAGCAGTTCTGTGAACACGTAGGCAAGCGCTTGCAGGGTCAAGGATGGAATGCGTCCCCACTCCCCACCCCTCCCCCCCCCCCCGCCCCGGACCACCAGCCCCTACCACCACCACCAAAAACAAGAGCAAAAGCAACACTCCCCACACCACCCAGCAGCTCAGATTTAAGAACAAAAAGACAGACCTAGACTCAGGCTCTCCCTCCTTCTGTCTTGATAATGGCTTCCAGGTCGCAGGGCGCTGTGAGCACAGGGAGAAGGTCAGATGGAAATGTCCCTCCTCTGAGTGTCTGTGGCCAAACAGAGACCCAGGGACCCCGGGGAAAGGCCTTAAGTAACCTAGCTCGGGGTGGTGGGGGGGGCGGTGGGCAGGGATTGAGAGGCAAAAGGGGTGGAGCCTAGGCCTCCGCCTCCACCCATGCCTCTGCCCACACCTGAAGAAATGCATCTTCAGGCCAGGGACCAGCAGAGAAGGCAAATTGTCCACCACCAGAAACAGGGGAATTCTGGAAAACCAGGATGTTTAATAGCCTAGGATGCGTGCAATGACCTTTTCCCCCAGCGGGGTTGGGTGGGAGCAGTCCTCCTAGAGAAAGGCTACTCTAGTTTGCCTGGGGATATATAGCAAGCACTTTTTTCAAACTTCAACCTCACCATGCCCCACCCCACCCTTCCAGTCCAGCTTACTAAACTTGGTAAAAGCACCCTATGGCCAAGGGCATCGTTTGCGAAAAAGAAAAACTTGTCTCTCCTTCCCGCCCCTCCCCACCTCAGCCCACAATGCACCCAGGAGGTGGAGCGTCCTTGGGTCAGGGGGGCTGGTTTGAGGAGGGCGACTGGAGCCAAGAGGACCCTGGCTGTGAGTGGTGGTCCTGCCAGGCACAGTTGCCGAGGCCGCCCTGGACCTGCAGCTGCAGCAGTGGAGTGGAAGGCCCTTCCAGGGGATCAAGCAGCTGGGGCCGGGCTCTGCACCGCACTGCCCCTCCCGCCCTCACCGAGAAGAACTGAAATGGGGTAAGGCCCCTGGCAGAGATGGGAGCTGCACCCTGGTCATCGGCATCAGGCTTCCCAAGCATGAAGACTTTTGTCAAGCACCCAAACTGTCCAGGGAAAAGGAAAGGTGCATGGACGCCGATGAGCTGCTGTGTCCGCCCAAAGGCGTTTTCTCCTCCCATCCCACCTCTCGAAAAGAAGATGCTTTTCTGCGCGGTGCAAGCCACACGGCTGAACCTGAGGACACCGAGGCCAGGGGAAAGAAGCCAGTGCTCGGAGGACTGTGCCTCCACTGGGGCTCGTTTCTCTGACGTACGTATGCCTCCTCATTCAGGCCGGGACGGGCCCTTGATTGGGGTATGGGGGTGCTGGGGGGGGTGGCGGAAGGATGAGGCTGAGTTCAGCTAGCCTGGCATCTCCTGGGGGCATGGCCTTGAACTTGGCCTGGCGGTGCTCAGGGCTTCCCTCATAGCTCAGTTGGTAAAGGATGTGCCTGCAATGCAGGAGACCCCAGTTCAATGCCTGCGTTGGGAAAATCCACTGCAGAAGGGAGAAATCAACCATCCGGCCTGCAGAACTCGTCCACAGGGTCGCAAAGCATCGAACAAGACTGTGTGTGTGTGGGCAGGCATGCGTGAAGCGGAGCGGGGACTAGACCTTTTGCCCTGGCACGAACATGGGGCGGGATGCAGTCTCACAAGGGCGGGTAGCTCAAATGCTGTCTATCCTCCTCTTTGGATCAGTTACCAGCCCACCGGAGAGGCAGGGGCGGCAGGTGGGGGAGGGGGCGGAAACGAATCCCGTGGAGTGAGTTGGCTTTCACCAGCATGGCCTATGCCAGAGACCCCTGAGGTCCACGTTGGGCTGGGTGGGGCCATTCACGGCTTTGGTTTGAGGCCCTGCCACCCAGCAGACAGGATCAACCCCAGGCTCAGGGGTGGTCAGCAGTGCACAGAGGCCTAACTGCCAGGAAATTCCCTGGGTTCCTTTGAAGTGGCTGCCCATGTCCCCTTTCCCAACCTGCCTTGCCTTCCGAAAAGATCTGGGTTTTCCCGTCTTTTCATATTCCACACATCCGTTGGCCTCAATTGCCTCTGCAGGCTCCTCCTAGGCATTCCTGAACACTTCAGTGCCTCCACCTAGATTGCTGTCTTTCCTTGCCTTCATTTCCCACATCCCTCCCCAACTCTTCAGTTCCCTCCTGGCATACTTTCCCTACAGTAGTTCCAGACCATTCCCCCAAGGCCTTTGAGCTGCCTGGAGCTCAAGTATACTGCCAGAGCCGTGATGGGCTAGCAACTCGAATGGCAGCTCATGCCATTTGGGGCTTTTTCAGGTGGAGCCTGATGCCCGCACCTCCCAGCCCACCCCCTCTAGCCCAAATGACCTAGAGATATCTGCAAAAGGGGACAGTGTACCCCCAACTCTTAGGAAGGATGTTCCACTAAGCCAAGGAAGGAAGCATGGGCCTTCTGGACAGAACGAAGCCCTGACCTGTGCCAACAACGGGACATGGAAAACATGTGTGCTTTCTTAAAGAGACAGCGGACAATGAGGAGAAGGAGGAAGAAATCAGGTGGCAGGAGCAGACAAAGAAGGAAGTAGGCTGCATGAAGCTATGTGTGGGATGGACGATGAGAGGCACTTCTATTTTCTCTATGAACATGTCTCAATGAATTGAAAAGAAACCAACAAACCACACCACCACACCACAACCATCTTTCACAATGTATTCTTTGGCCACCCACATTTCTAAACCCAACCAAGGAGCTTCACATGAAAACAGTCAGGGGTTCATATGTACTTCGAAACCATTGGGTCTACGAATTGTGGAGCGGGTTTGCAGGTAAATAACGTTTGTATGTCTGCGGGTGACTGGAGGATGCTGGTGGCAGGGCGAGCTCAGTCACTACACTTTGATGGTTGAAAGAGACACGGAGATGATTGGCCTTTGCAGATATGCCAGGCATGTGTGTTCACATGGAGTCTGGTCATGAAAGCAGTTGTGTGGGTAGGTCTCTACTGCTTGCTCAGAGGATCTGACCTCGGGAAACCTGCCCAGAGCAGGCACCTCCAAGCCGAAGGAAGTGTGTCCCTGATCCTGCATTTTAGGGATACTTGCAGGGTTTGCTGGTGGCTTGAAGCTGAGTCCCAGACATGGGCTCTGCCCCACTCCTGCGACCCCGCTCTCCTTCCCTCTGTCCCCAAATCTCCCTGCCTCCCTCTCAAACTCAGCCTTCACCAGCTCTCTCCCTTCACACCCACTATCTCCCTTTGCCTCCACCCTCTCCCTCCACCCATTCGCCCCCTCCCACCTTGCATCTCCCATCCTTCCACCTTCCCACTCCCCTCTCCCCCACTCCTCCTCCCTCTGCTGCCCCTGGAATAGGGAAGGAGTTCTCCTGTGTGGACTGCTGGAAAAATGGGACCAGAAGACAGAAGAGGCAGATCTAAAGAATCTGTGTGGGGCACGGTGTTTCTTTATTGGTTCCATGGCATGTCCCCTTTTAGACACCCTCTTAGTCACTGCAATACTGGGATTCCTTGATGCTTCAGGTGGGGTGTTCCTCTTGGGTGAGGGCTTGCTTCCCAAAGGTCCAGCTCTCAGGTTTGTCCCCAAAGTTGTTGGTAGATATCCCGTCTGTATTCTTTCCTCCCCCACACTGAAAACTGCCCCTCTCCCTGAGTTCCATGGCTCCACATCCCAGGCAAGGAGACCTGAAAGAGGTTCGGAAGAGAAGGTGCCCCTTCCTTCCTCTCCCTCTAAGCCCGAGGGCCCGGGGAGCCTGGCAGCATGTCGAGGAGGGCCTTGTAATTGTCCTGACTGAAGGATGTTCCAGGATTGCCTCAACTACTTCTTCCTCTGAAGCAGCCCCTGTGGAAGACCAGGGCATGTCCTAGAAGGGTGTGGAGGCCAAAATTTCCTCTAGGAGGATGGGTGACCCGGGGAGGGCTTGTTGGTCCCCTGTGAGAACAGTAGAGGACCCCAGGGAGAGACTTGGCAAGCCTGGGATGCACATGGCAGCCAGGAGCTCATCTTGGAGGCTGGGTGCTCCTGGGAGTGCAGGGTGAGCTCCTGCATCAGCAGCAGCCCCCCGGGAAGGCGCCTGCTGGTCCAGGACTCCCATGGCCGCCAAGAGCGCATCTAGGAGGCTTGTTGAGCTTGGAAGGCTGGGGGCTGGGGCTGTTGCTCTAGCGGAATTGCCGTGCCTTCATCATAGGGTGACTCTGGCCATCATGGTATGTGTGTCTCAGGCTGTACAGGTGGCAGGATTGCCCCCTTGCCCAGGCTGCCAAGGGGCCGAGATCACAGGGGAGCATGTGGCACAGGGAACTGCCACCTGGGGAGGAGGTGGTGGCTTCCCATTTGGCTGGAGAGCCACCGGGCTGGGCTGGACCATGAAGATCATCAATGGCTGGCCCTCACAGACCCCAGAGGCAGTCCCGGGCACCCAGAAAGTGGGGGCACCAAATGGAGCAGCTGCAGCCAAGGGTGGCATGCTCTCCTGTGGCTGGGAGGGGCGAAAGGGAGGAGAGGTACTCTGGACAGTGGGTGGGGCCCTTTGGTCCTCTGGAGCAGGAGTAGTCGTGGCCTATACACTGCCTGGCCCATGGGCTTGGCCATTGCCAGGCATGCTTGGGCTCTACTAGGGTGCTGAGCTCTTTGGTTTTGAAACCATATCTAGGGGAGCAAAATGCAGACAGGCACATCAGAAGTTGTGATCGTCCAGATCAATGTGCTGGTGCCTCCATGGTGCCCATTTGACAGCCTGTCTTCCAACCCATCCTCTGGTCTGTCAGGCCCAGGGCGACTTCTGCAGGGCCATTTTCTGCAAACATTAATATTAATTATTAAATTAATAATTAAATTATTAATTATTAATATTAAAATATTAATCAATAGGAGCTCATCAAACGCCTCCATACCTACACTGAAACCAAGGACCACCCAAAGGTCAACAAGTCCCAGAGCAAGACATACCATGCAAATTCTCCAGCAACAGAGGAACATAGCCCTGAGCTTCAGTATACAGGCTGCCCAAAGTCACTCCAAACCCATTGACATCTCATAACTCATTACTGGACACTTCATTGCACTCCAGAGCGAAGAAATCCAGCTCCACCCACCAGAATATGGACACAAGCTTCCCTAACCAGGAAACCTTGACAAGCCACTCATCCAACCCCACCCATAGCGAGGAAACTCCACAATAAAGACAACTCCACAAACTGCTGGAATACAGAAAGGCCATTCCAAACACAGCAATATAAACAAGATGAAGAGGCAGAGAAATACCCAGCAGGTAAAAGAACAGGATAAAAGCCCAGCAAACCAAACAAAAGAGTAAGAGATAGGGAATCTACCTGATAAAGAATTCCGAATAATGGTAGTGAAAAATGATCCAAAATCTTGAAAACAAAATGGAGCTACAGATAAATAGCCTGGAGACGAGGACTGAGGAGATGCAAGAAAGGTTGAACAAGGACCTAGAAGAAATAAAAAAGAGTCAATATATAATGAAAAATTCAATAAATGAGATCAAAAACACTCTGGAAGGAACCAACAGTAAAATAATGGAGGCAGAAGATAGGATCAGTGAGGTAGAAGATAGAATGGTAGAATTAAATGAATCAGAGGGGAAAAAAGAAAAGTGAATTTAAAGAAATGAAGACAATCTCAGAGACCTCTGAGACAATGTTAAATGCCTCAACATTCAAATCATAAGAGTCCCAGAAGAAGACAAAGAGAAAGACCATGAGAAAATATTCAAGGAGATAATAGTTGAAAACTTCCCTAAAATGGGGAAGGAAATAATCACCCAAGTCCAAGAAACCCAGAGAGTCCCAAACAAGATAAACCCAAGGTGAAACACCCCAAGGCACATAGTAATCAAATTAACAAAGATCAAACACAAAGAACAAATATTAAAAGCAGCAAGGGAAAAACAACAAATAACACACAAGGGGATTCCCATAAGGATAACAGCTGCTCTTTCAATAGAAACTCTTCAGGCCAGGAGGGAATGGCAGGACATACTTAAAGTGATTAAAGAAAATAACCTATAGCCCAGATTACTGTAACCAGCAAGGATCTCATTCAAATATGAAGGAGAAATCAAAAGCTTTACAGACAAGCAAAAGCTGAGAGAATTCAGCACCACCATACCAGCTCTCCAACAAATGCTAAAGGAGCTTCTCTAGACAGGAAAGACAGAAAGGGTGTATAAATTTGAACCCAAAACAACAAAGTAAATGGCAACAGGATCACACTTATCAGTAATTCCCTTAAATGTAAGTGAATTGAGTGCCCCAACCAAAAGACAAAGACTGGCTGAATGGATACAAAAACAAGACCCCTATATATGATGTCTACAAGAGACCCACCTCTAAACAAGGAACACATACAGACTGAAAGTGAAGGGCTGGATAAAGATATTCCATGGAAATAGAGACCAAAATAAAGCAGGAGTAGCAATACTTATATCAGATAAAACAGACTTTAAAACAAATGCTGTGAAAAGAGACAAAGAACGACACTACATAATGATCAAAGGATCAATCCAAGAAGAAGATATAAAAATTATAGGTATATATGTACCCAACATAGGAGCACCACAATATGTAAGACAAATGCTAACAAGTATGAAAGGGGAATTTAACAATAACACAATAATAGTGGGAAACTTTAATACCCACTCACACCTATGGATAGATCAACTAAACAGAAAATTAACAAGGAAACACAAACTTTAAATGATACAATAGACCAGAGAGATCTAATTGATATCTATAGGAAATTTCACCCAAAAACAATGAATTTCACCTTTTTCTCAATCACACACGGAACCTTCTCCAGGATAGATCACATCCTGGGCCATAAATCTAGCCTTGGTAAATTCAAAAAAAATTGAAATCATTTCAAGCATATTTCTGACCACAATGCAGTAAGATTAGATCACAATTACAGGAGAAAAACTATTAAAAATTCCAACATATGGAGGTTCAACAACATGCTGTTGAATAACCAACAAATCACAGAAGAAATAAAAAAAGAAATCAAAATAAGCATAGAAATGGGTGAAAATGAAAACACAACCCCAAACCTATGGGACACTGTAAAAGCAGTGCAAAAGGGAAGATTTCTAGCAATACAGGCTTATCTCAAGAAACAAGAAAAAAGTCAAATAAATAACCTAACTCTACACCTAAAGCAATTAGAAAAGGAAGAAATGAAGAACCCCAGGGTTAGTAGAAGGAAAGAAATCTTTAAAATCAAGGCAGAAATAAATGCAAAAGAAACAAAAGAGACCAAAGCAAAAATCAGCAAAGCCAAAAGCTGGTTCTTTAAAAGTATAAATAAAACTGAAAAACCATTAGCCAGACTCATCAAGAAACAAAGGGAGAAAAATCAAATCAATACAATTAGAAATGAAAATGGAGATATCACAACAGACAACACAGAAATACAAAGGATCAAAAGAGACTACCATCAGCACTTATATGTCAATAAAATGGACAACTTGAAAGAAATGGACAAGTTCTTAGAAAAGTACAACTTCCCAAAACTGAGTCAGGAAGAAATAGAAAATCTTAACAGACCCATCACAAGCATGGAAATTGAAACTGTAATCAGAAATCTTCCAGCAAACAAAAGCTCAGGTCCAGACGGCTTCACAGTTGAATTCTACCAAAAATTTAGAGAAGAGCTAACACTACTCACACTCTTCCAGAAAATTGCAGAGGAAGGTAAACTTCCAAACTCATTCTATGAGGCCACAATCACCCTAATACCAAAACCTGACAAAGATGTCACCAAAAAAAAAAAAAAAAAAGAAAGAAAGAAAGAAAGAAAACTACAGGCCAATATCACAGATGAACATAGAAGCAAAGTTCCTTAACAAAATTCTAGCAAACAGAATCCAGCAACACATTAAAAAGATCATACATCATGACCAAATGGGCTTTATCCCAGGGATGCAAGGATTATTCAATATCAATGTAATACTCCACATTAACAAATTGAAAAATAAAGCCATATGATTATCTCAATAGATGCAGAGAAAGCCTTTGAAAGACCAGAAACTATAAAACTCCTAGAGGAGAATATATGGCAAAACACTCTCCAACATAAATCACAGCAGGATCCTCTATGACCCACCTTCCAGAATATTGGAAATAAAAACAAAAATAAACAATTGAGACCTAATTAAACTTAAAAGCTTCTGCACAACAAAGGAAACTATAAGCAAGGTGAAAAGACAGCTTTAAGAATGGGAGAAAATAATAGCAAATGAAGCAACTGACAAACAACTAATCTCAAAAATATACAAGCAACTCCTGCAGCTCAATTCCAGAAAAATAAATGACCCAATCAAAAAATGGGCCAAAGAACTAAATTGACATTTCTCCAAAGAAGACATACAGATGGCTAACAAACACATGAAAAGATGCTCAACATCACTCATTATCAGAGAAATGCAAATCAAAACCACAATGAGGTACCAGTTCATGCCAGTCAGAATGGCTGCAATCCAAAAGTCTACAAGCAATAAATGAAGGAGAAGGTGTGGAGAAAAGGGAACCCTCTTACACTGTTGATGGGAATGCAAACTAGAACAGCCACTATGGAGAACTGTGTGGAGATTCCTTTAAAAACTGGAAATAGAACTACCTTATGACCCAGCAGTCCCACTGCTGTGCATACACACCGAGGAAACCAGATTTGAACGAGGCACGTGTACCCCAATGTTCATCGCAGCACTGTTTATAATAGCCAGGACATGGAAGTAACCTAAATGTCCATCAGCAGAAGAATGGATAAGAAAGCTGTGGTACATATACACAATGGAGTATTACTCAGCCATTAAAAATACATTTGAATCAGTTCTAATGAGGTGGATGAAACTGGAGCCTATTATACAGAGTGAAGTAACCCTGAAAGAAAAACACCAATACAGTATACTAACACATATATATGGAATTTAAAAAGATGGTAACGATAACCCTGTATGCGAGACAGCAAAAGAGACACAGATGTATAGAACAGTCTTTTGGAGTCTGTAGGAGAGGGTGAGGGTGGGATGATTAGGGAGAATGGCTTTGAAACATGTATATTATCATATGTGAAACAAATCTGCAGTCCAGGTTCAATGCATGATACGGGACGCTCGGGGCTGGTGCATTGGGATGACCCAGAGGGATGGTATGGGGAGGGAGGTGGGAGGGGATTCAGGATGGGGAACACATGTACACCCATGGCGATTTCATTTCAATGTATGACAAAACCAATACAAAGTAATTAGTACTCCAAAATCACTACAGATGGTGACTGCAGCCTTGAAATAAAAAGACGCTTACTCCTTGGAAGGAAAGTTATGACCAACCTAGATAGCATATTCAAAAGCAGAGACATTGCTTTGCCAACAAAGGTTCATCTAGTCAAGGCTATGGTTTTATCTGTGGTCATGTATGGATGTGTCAATTGGACTGTGAAGAAGGCTGAGCACTGAAGAATTGATGCTTTTGAACTGTGGTGTTGGAGAAGACTCTTGAGAGTCCCTTGGACTGCAAGGAGATCCAACCAGTGCATTCTGAAGGAGATCAGCCCTGGGATTTCTTTGGAAGGAATGATGCTAAAGCTGAAACACCAGTACTTTGGCCACCTCATGCAAAGAGTTGACTCATTGGAAAAGACTCTGATGCTGGGAGGGATTGGGGGCAAGAGGAAAAGGGGACGACAGAGGATGAGATGGCTGGATGGCATCACTAACTCAATGGACGTGAGTCTGAGTGAACTCAGGGAGTTGGTGATGGACAGGGAGGCCTGGCGTGCTGCGATTCATGGGGTCGCAAAGAGTCGGACACGACTGAGCGACTGATCTGATCTAATCTGATTGTAAAGTAATTAGCCTCCAATTAAAATAAATTTATACTAAACAAATATATATATAAAGCACCAAAACTATTAATTTATTATTCTATAATTGAGAACATTAAAATTAAAGAATTTATTAATTTTTAAGTATTATATTAACAGTCATTTGAATGGTGTTTGCCTCCTTTGAGTGTTATCTTTTCTATAACTTGATGAAGTCATATTGCTTTCTAAGTTAAGATCAGCTTCCAACATTTTACCCTTAGTGCTTTAAATAACCTGCAATATCTCTCAGAGTTCCTTGAATGGAAAAGTTCTCACCAACATCACTTCCCTGAGACATCTTCATCTTGTCCTTCTTTACAGTGTTGCATTCAGTGTTGAACTCTCTTGCGCTCAGTTCCTTTGCTGGCACATCCACAGCCTCACATATAGTGGCACTGTTGTCACATGCATGTTCAGCTGTCTCCTAAACACATCCAGTGTCACCATTTTGTTTGTTTGTTTGATTCTTTGTTGTGCTTTCATCTTCCTTGGATGATTCTTCTTGTTTTCCACTTATGGGGTGGGACAAGGTGGCAACACAACTACCCTTGGAAAACAGATGCACGTCTCGCAATCACCAACAGGCTCTGAAGGAGGACTGGTTGCAGATCATGATACACTGGTGTTATTTATATATTTACTGCAGACTTAAAAGGCAGCAGCAAATTTTGTACTTCATACAGTTACAGTTGACAATTTGTGGAAACTGAAATTTGAATCACATGGTTAGGGTATTGGTGTTATTTAACTAAGCCATAGTCATTGAAATTTGTGCATACTGGAACTATACAAGGTGAGATCTCTCTCTCCTTGCATTCCAAAGGGCTCTTCTCCAGCACCACAGTTTGAAAACATCAATTCTTCAGTGCTCAGCCTTCTTAGGAAGTCAGAGTTGGGTGGCTGACAGCAGGAGAAAGAACACTGACACCTGAGACCCAAGAAAAACATTTATTATTATTCTTTTATTTTGATTCATTCTATAGTTGCTTCTGGATTTTTAAATCTTCTTCCCCCCCCCCTTTGTTGCTGTTCTTGTTGCTTTTATTATTGTAATCTGTGTTTAAGCTTTTAAGAACTTTTTTTAAAGAGAACTTTTTTTAATCACTCTTTTTTTCCCTTTATACTTTCACCTGTATGTTTGGTTTTTGTGGTTCTGTGGATTTCCCCCTCTATTTTACCCTTTATGGTTGTTTTTCTCTTGTTGCAATTTTTCTTTAATATACATTTTGCCAATTTTTTTTTTTTCTTTTTCCCCCACATGTGTTAATCTGTTTTGTTTGCTTTGCTTTTCTTTCTTTGTTTGATTACATTATTATTTGCCATTCTGCTTTGGTCTTGTCTTCTATTTTGTGTTTTAGTTAACTTTGTTTATTTCTTTTATTTTTGAAATTATGAAAATATGATAACACATTTACAGGAGACTTGGAAAATACAGAACAAAATTACATATCAGATCAGATCAGATCAGATCAGTCGCTCAGTCGTGTCCAACTCTTTACGACCCCATGAATCGCAGCACGCCAGGCCTCCCTGTCCATCACCAACTCCCGGAGTTCACTCAGACTCACGTCCATCGAGTCAGTGATGCCATCCAGCCGTCTCATCCTGTGTCTTCCCCTTCTCCTCCTGCCCCCAATCCCTCCCAGCATCAGAGTCTTTTCCAAAGAGTCAACTCTTCGCATCATGTGGCCAAAGTACTGGTGTTTCAGCTTTAGCATCATTCCTTCCAAAGAAATCCCAGGGCTGATCTCCTTCAGAATGCACTGGTTGGATCTCCTTGCAGTCCAAGGGACTCTCAAGAGTCTCCTCCAACACTACAGTTCAAAAGCATCAATTCTTTGGCACTTAGCCTTCTTCACAGTCCAACTCTCACATCCATACATAACCACAGGAAAAAACATAGCCTTGACTAGATGAACCTTTGTTGGCAAAGTAATGTCTCTGCTTTTGAATATGCTATCTAGGTTGGTCATAACTTTCCTTCCAAGGAGTAAGTGTCTTTTAATTTCATGGCTGCGGTCACCATCTGTAGTGATTTTGGAGCCCAGAAAAATAAAGTCTGACACTGTTTCCACTGTTTCCCCATCTATTTCCCATGAAGTGATGGGACCGGATGCCATGATCTTTGTTTTCTGAATGTTGAGCTTTAAGTCAACTTTTTCACTCTCCTCTTTCACTCTCATCAAGAGGCTTTTTAGTTCCTCTTCACTTTCTGCCATAAGGGTGATGTCATCTGCATATCTGAGGTTATTGATATTTCTCCTGGCAATCTTGATTCTAGCTTGTGTTTCTTCCAGTCCAGTGTTTCTCATGATGTACTCTGCATATAAGTTAAATAAACAGGGTGACAATATACAGCCTTGATGTACTCCTTTTTCTATTTGGAACCAATCTGTTGTTCCACGTCCAGTTCTAACTGTTGCTTCCTGACCTGCATACAAATTTCTCAAGAGGCAGATCAGGTCGTCTGGTATTCCCATCTCTTGAAGAATTTTCCACAGTTTATTGTGATCCACACAAAGGCTTTGGCAGAAATAGATGCCTTTCTGGAACTCTCTTGCTTTTCCCACTATCCAGCGGATGATGGCAATTTGATCTCTGGTTCCTCTGCCTTTTCTAAAACCAGCTGGAACATCAGGAAGTTCACGGTTCACATATTGCTGAAAAATTACATATAGTTCTACTATTTTAAAAAAAGTGAAAGTGTTAGTTGCTCAGTTATGTCTGACTCTTTGCAACCTCATGGACTGTAGCCCATCAGGCTCCTCTGTCCATAGAATCCTCCAGGCAAGAATACTGGAATGGGTAGCCATTCCCTTCTCCTGGGGATCTTCCTGACCCAGGGATAGAACATGGGTCTCCTGCATTGCAGATTGTTTTCTATCTGAGCCACCAGGAAAGCCCCACGATTATTTTTTTAAATAGATAAATTTAAATTTTTAGTTGGAGTTTCAATATCAAACTCTCAAAAATTATTACACAGAAAAGTAAAAGGATAAAGTATACCTGAAAAGCACTATGAACCAATTCAACATAATTAAGGTTTATACAATTTTCACACAATATAGGCACACAAATTCTATTCAAGTTTCATAGACTATAAACTAGAAGACCCTGGAACGTATCCAGGGACATAAAACAAGGTAAAAAAATTTCATAGTCTATTGAAATTATGCAGAGCCTGTTCTCTTACCAGTGTGAAATTATGTTAGAAATCAATATCAAAAAACGTCTTAGGGGGAAAAGAAAATGGCTGCTCCCTCTATCCTAGAGAATGTCTGTTTGAGAAGTGCATCTTTATTCTGCAGAACTCTGCAGCTCCAGGGCAGAAGAACCACTGGCTGGATGAAGCCAACAGGCTTCAAGTAGGGAGGAAGTAGAAATGCCCCACTAGGGGCTACACCTAGACTCTGCTATAACTTTGGATCTGACCTTGTCTCCTGTGACCTACTTCACAGATTATGCCTTTTACTCCCTTGTTTTCTGGGAGTAAAATCAGCACTGGGATTCACAAATGGCAATAAAAATACTGTGAAGCAAAGCTGGAGTGACTTTCTCTATAGGCCTTGCAAGGCCAACTAAGTATTTGTTCATTCCAATCCTGCCCTTTTTCTCAGTGATGGAATCTTACAAAACCCAAATAACTTTAATCTTCCCTTATGGCATTGCATAGGGTCTGAATCAGTTCAGTTCAGTTCAGTTGCTCAGTCATGTCCGACTCTTTGTGACCACATGGACTGCAGCAAACCAAGCTTCTCTGTGCTTCACCAACTCCTGGAGCCTATTTAAACTCATGTCCATTGAGTTAGTGATACCATCTCATCCTCTGTCATCCCCTTCTCCTCCTGCCTTCAGTCTTTCCAAGCATCAGGTGGCCAAAGCATTGGAGTTTCAACTTCAGCATCAGTCCTTCTAATGAATATTCAGGACTAATTTCCTTTAGGATGGACTGATTGGATCTCCTTGCAGTCCAAGGGACTCTCCAAAGTCTTTTCCAACACCACAGTCAAAAGCATCAATTCTTTGGCACTCAGCTTTCTTTATGGTCCAACTCTCACGTCCATACATGACTACTGGAAAAACCATAGCATTGACTGACGGACCTTTGTTGGAAAAGTAATGTCTCTGCTTTTTCGTATGCTGTCTATGTTGGTCATAGCTTTTCTTCCAAGGAGCAAGTTTCTTTTAATTTCATGACTACAGTCACCATCTGCAGTGATTTTAAAATCATCTGCAGGGTCTGAATAGGCACTGACAAAAGTTCTCGTATCTTGAATCATCTGAGCCTTACTGAAGTAAAGAATAGGCTTTACAAGAGCCATTTGAGAGTAGAACTAAGAAATGAGCTCAAGAGTCATTGGCCTGCAAACACAGGCAGCAGGATTACAAGACCCATGAATATTTTAGTAATACAGCATTGATGTGAGGCTCACTGAAAACAAGTGCCATCAATTTCAGTTCACTTCAGTTCAGTTGCTCAGTCATGTCCGAATCTTTGTCACCCCATGAACCACAGCACACCAGGCCTCCCTGTCCACCACCAACTCCCGGAGTCCAACCAAACCCATGTCCACTGAGTTGGTGATGCCATCTAACCATCTCATCCTCCGTCATCCCCTTCTCCTCCTGCCCTCAATCTTTTCTAGCATCAGGGCCTTTTCCAATGAGTCAGGTCTTCACATCAGGTGGTCAAAGTGTTGGAGTTTCACCTTCAACATCAGTCCTTCCAATGAACACCCAGGACTGATCTCCTTTAGGATGGACTGGTTGGATCTCCTCACAGGCCAAGGGACTCTCAAGAGTCTTCTCAAACACCACAGTTCAAAAGGATCAATTCTTTGCTGCTCAGCTTTCTTTATAGTCCAACTCTCACATCCATACATGACAATTGGAAAAACCATAGCCTTGACTAGATGGAGCTTTGTCATCAAAGTAATATCTATGCTTTTTAATATGCTATCTAGGTTGGTCATAGCTTCTCTTCCAAGGAGCAAGTGTCTTTTACTTTCATGGCTGCAGTCACCATCTGTAGTAATTTTGGAGCCCAAGAAAATAAAGTCTGTCACTGTTTCCTTTGTTTTCCCATGTATTTGCCATAAATAAATGAGACCAGTTGCCATGATCTTAGTTTTTTGTTTGAAGCCAGCTTTTTCACTCTCTTCTTTCACTTTCATCAAGAAGCTCTTTAGTTCTTCTTCGCTTTCTGCCATAACAGTGGTGTCTCCCAGCAATCTTGATTCCAGCTTGTGCTTCATCTAGCCCAGCATTTTGCATGTTGTACTCTGAATATAAGTTAAATATGTTCCCAATTTGGAACAAGTTTGTTGTTCCATATCCGGTTCTAACTTTGCTTAGAACAAATACGTCCGGTTGCTTCTTGACCTGCATACAGATTTCTCAGGAGGCAGGTAAGGTGGTCTGGTATTCCCATCTCTTGAAGAGTTTTCCACAGATTGTTGTGATCTACACAGTCAAAGGCTTTGGTGTAATAAATAAATCAGAAGTAGATATACATAAGCTCTATTTGGAAATATGGAAATTATGTTACATAAAGCAGTCCACAGGAAAAAAAGAAATGCAATGTGATACATAAATAGTAGTATGTTATGTCTATTTGACCACACACACACACACAACACCCTGGAATGCAAAAAAAAAAAAAAAAAAAAAAATAGGTAAACAATATTTTCTGTCTCTTTTGAAAATTATTTTAATGGTAAAGATACAGACCATTTAGGGTAATCCCCAAAGTAATGAAAATGCAATAACACGAACTGCAGGTGCCTCCTTTGATGTGAGGTGGAAGAGAGACTAGGATCCTGTGGTGGTAAACACTCCAGGAGGTCACATAACCTTAAAGCCCTATATAAGTTGGCTGGTCAGAAAAGTTCCTCATACATTTTCAAGGCTGCATTTCAAGCTGCACCTTCTCCAGGAGTGTTAACCAGCACCCGCATTTCATAGTCCTAGTGATAGGTGAACCAGAGCTCAAGCTCAGGTTGACATTCTGTAAATTTGATATTCAGCATATTTCTCTTTGGCTAATTAGACAAGTGCTCAAATATTTTCCTGATTGCATTTAGGAAATGGAGGACTCTTTTTGTTTGTTTGCCTTGCTTCTTTGTTTGCTTATTTTCCCCCTGTATTTGCACATTTATATAGCCTTAAATGGGCTTCCCAGGTGGCACTAGTGGTAAAGAACATGCCTACCAATGCAGGAAACACAAGAGACTGTTTGATCCCTGGGTCAGGGAGATCCCCTGGAGGAGGGCATGGAAAGGCACTCCAGTATTCTTGCCTGGAGAATCCCATGGACAGAGGAACCTGGTGGGCCACAATCTATAGAGTCACAAAAATTGGACATGACTGAAGTGACTTAGCACATAGTCTTAGATAGGCACCATTGGTAGTATACAAGTAGGGTTTTAATACAAAGCAAGATATCAGAATCTCTCACTCCATACACTTGTTAAAAACATGATTACTATATTCTGTGGGACACCATATTCTTTCCCCACTGTGTCCATCTTCCTAAACTCCTTTTTACAGACATGTCCTATCCTCTGCTATGTATCTTTAAGTTTTTTCTAGGTTTGCTTTTCTAGCAAACTTTTATTTATTGTTTTTCTTGCTGTTCATGTTTCTCACAAAAATGAATTCAAACATATTTCTCTTCTTTTCCTGACCTTTTACTTGGGTAGGTTCACTCAAGGTTCCTGCTCTGTCTGAAATGCAATTAGATTCCACCCTGGTTTTGGTTCAATAGACTGAACACAGCTACTTCATTACTAACTCTTTCTTATGCATGTTTATGATTCTTTTATGCATGGCTGTGCAACCTTAGAAAGGTTTGTATATCCTATAATTTCAGAGAAATTGTACACGTTCCTGTTCTGTAATGATGTATCCTATGAATTTATTTGATGTATTTGCTGTATATGCAAGAAAGTCATTGAAATTCCTTCCATGAATAGGTAATTGGGAAACTCAACTTCAAAAAAATATTTTGTTCTTAAAAAAATAAATTTGTTCTTAATGTACCATATTTCATGAAAATGGCAAAGAAATAACATTAAAGTCAGCATTGTCACCCCTAAATAGCCCTGAAAGAGCCATAAACACTGATGGAATCATTTTTCTATAAGCTTTGAATATGCAAATAATTTGGCTTATTTTTACCTCTTCATTGATCATATGATACAGTGAATAAATACATAAATAACAACAAAAATAGCATATCAAGATAGAAATAGAGATTAAAGAGTTTGAAAAAGGAGCTATTGTTAGGTAGAATACGACAAAGGAGTCCAAATAGCAGTGGCTAAAAGACAAAGAAGGAAAAAAGCCTGTGAAAATGGAGCAAAAGAAAATCCGTGGACTGGAGTGAGAACTTCAGGTGAAACAAACACGCTGCCTTCTTGGCTAGCCCAATTTGCAGAGGGCAGGCTCAAGGTGGGGGAGACAAACATATAAAAGGAGGAAGCCAAGACAGATTGAGATCTCTCCTCTGGGGTCGGCCCATCCTCACAACTTGAGGGTGTACTATCTTTTGCTTTCCAAATAAAACTGAGCTGTAATCAAACTGTAACACTGGTCCACCATTTCAAATCTTTGCTGTGGTGAGACAGAACTGAGGAAATTACACAGTGCCCGATATCTCTGGGGCCATGACTCAGATTTAACCTAGCTGAAACAACCTTGGCTTAGTCCCCGTGAAGCGGAGGCCAAGCACAACAGAAGCCCAGCTTGGCAAAAGCTCCTGCAGTGGAAGCTAAATGTGAAGAAAACCCAGCACAGTGGAAGTGACAAGTATTCCACCATGCTGGAAACCGGAATAGCAAAAACAAACTTGCAGAAAGCTCACGTGGCTCAGTTTCCAAATCCAGAAGACCTCTGGCTAAGGTAGGAGGTCCTTACCCTATAGCTGGAAGGACATATGGCTAATAAAATCTTAATTCCTTTGCAATCTCTCATTTCTTGTTTCCTGCAAACAGGCGAGCGGCAGTGGGTGCAATGAGGGCTTCTGGCACTATGAAGGAACTAGTTGAGTGAAAGAGAATATATTGTCTAGGAAAACTTGTGGATGACAACTGATTAATCTTTAGTAGCATGGGAAGCCCTTGTATTCATAAATCAACATACTCAGTCTCATATTAAGAGGGTTAACAGGTAGGAAGGCCAGAGGTCCCCAAGTTGCAGGAGGAAATAAACTGCAAGTGGCAGACTTTTGTCCCTTCTCTACACAAAATTAAAAGAGGCTTCTTTTAATTCTGTGTTGTTGACACTGGCGGCGGCTGAGAGGAGCTACCCCACACTGCGGAGATCAGGGGTGGCTGCCAAGGAGTGGCGGCTGCGTGGGCGCAGGAGGGCCGAGAGGAGTTACTCCACATTCAAGGTCAGGAGTGCCGGCCATGAGGAGATACCCGTGGTCCAAGGTAAGAGAAACCCAAGTAAGATGGTAGGTGTTGCGAGAGGGCATCAGAGAGCAGACACACTGAAACCATAATCACAAAAAACTAGCCAACCTGATCACACGGACCACAGCCTTGTCTAACTCAATGAAACTAAGCCACACCATGTGAGGCCACCCAAGATGGGCGGTCATGGTGGAGAGGTCTGACAGAATGTGGTCCACTGGAGAAGGGAATGGCAAACCACTTCAGTATTCTTGCCTTGAGAACCCCATGAACAGTACGAAAAGGCAAAATGATAGGATACTGAAAGAGGAACTCCCCAGGTCAGTAGGTGCCCAATATGCTACTGGAGATCAGTGGAGAAATAACTCCAGAAAGAATGAAGGGATGGAGCCAAAGCAAAAACAGTACCCAGCTGTGGATGTGACTGGTAATAGAAGCAAGGTCCAATGCTGTAAAGAGCAATATTGCATAGGGACCTGGAATGTTAGGTCCATGAATTAAGGCAAATTGGAAGTGGTCAAACAGGAGATGGCAAGAGTGAACGTCGACATTCTAGGAATCAGAGAACTAAAATGGACTGGAATGGATGAATTTAACTCAGATGACCATTGTATCTGCTACTGTGGGCAGGAATCCCTCAGAAGAAATGCAGTAGCCATCATAGTCAACAAAGAGTCTGAAATGCAGTACTTGGATGCAATCTCAGAAATGACAGAATGATCTCTGTTCGTTTCCAAGACAAACCATTCAATATCATGGTGATCCAAGCCTATGCCCCAACCAGTAACATTGAAGACGTTGAAGTTGAATGGTTCTATGAAGACCTACAAGACATTTTAGAACTAACACCCAAAAAAAGATGTCCTTTTCATTATAGGGTACTGGAATGCAAAAGTAGGAAATCAAGAAACACCTGGAGTAACAGGCAAATTTGGCCTTGGAACACAGAATGAAACAGGGCAAAGGCTAATAGAGTTTTGCCCAGAGAATGCACTGGTCATAGCAAATACCCTCTTCCAACAACACAAGAGAAGACTCTACACATGGACATCACCAGATGGTCAACACCAAAATCAGATTGATTATATTCTTTGCAGCCAAAGATGGAGAAGCTCCATACAGTCAGCAAAAACAAGACCGGGAGCTGACTGTGGCTCAGATCATGAACTGTTTATTGACAAATTCAGACTTAAATTGAAGAAAGTAGGGAAAACCACTAGACCATTCAGGTATGACCTAAATCAAATCCCTATACAGTGGAAATGAGAAATAGATTTAAGGGCCTAGATCTGATAGATAGAGTACCTGATGAACTATGGACAGAGGTTCATGACATTGTACAGGAGACAGGGATCAAGACCATCCCCATGGACTGCTGCTACTGCTATTGCTAAGTCACTTCAGTGGTGTCGGACTCTGTGTGACCCCATAGACGGCAGCCCACCAGGCTCCCCCGTCCCTGGGATTCTCAAGGCAAGAACACTGGAGTGGGTTGCCATTTCCTTCTCCAATGCATGAAAGTGAAAGTGAAGTCACTCAGTCATGTTCAACTCTTAGCGATGCCATGGACTGCAGCCCACCAGGCTCCTCTGTCCATGGGATTTTCCAGGTGAGAGTACTGGAATGGGTTGCCATTGCCTTCTCCATCCCCACAGAAAAGAAATGCAAAAAAGCAAAATGGCTGTCTGGAGAGGTCTTACAAATAGCTGTGAAAAGAAGAGAAGCAAAAATCAAAGGAGAAAAGAAAGATATAAGCATCTGAATGCAGAGTTCCAAAGAATAGCAAGAAGAGATAAGAAACCCTTCCTCAGTGATAAATGCAAAGAAATAGAGGAAAACAATAGAATGGGAAAGACTAGAGATCTCTTCAAGAAAATTAGGGAGACCAAGGGAACATTTCATGCAAAGATGGACTCGGTAAAGGACAGAAATGGTATGGACCTAACAGAAGTAGAATATATTAAGGAGAGGTGGAAATAATACACAGAAGAACTGTACAAAAAAGATCTTCACGACCCACATAATCAAAATGATGTGATCACTCACCTAGAGCCAGACATCCTGGAATGTGAAGTCAAGTGGGTCTTAGAAAGCATCACTACGAACAAAGCTAGTGGAGTTGATGGAATTCCAGTTGAGTTATTCCAAATCCTGAAAGATGATGCTGTGAAAGTGCTGCACTCAATATGCCAGCAAATTTGGAAAACTCAGCAGTGGCCACAGGACTGGAAAAGGTCAGTTTTCATTCCAATCCCAAAGAAAGGCAATGCCAAAGAATGCTCAAACTAATGCACGGTTGCATTCATCTCACACTCTAGTAAAGTAATGCTCAAAATTCTCCAAGCCAGGCTTCAGCAATACGTGAATCGTGAACTTCCAGATGTTCAAGCTGGTTTTAGAAAAGGCAGAGGAACCAGGGACCAAATTGCCAATATCCACTGGATCCTCGAAGAAGCAAGAGAGTTACAGAAAAACATCTACTTCTGCTTTATTGACTATGTCAAAGCCTTTGACTGTGTGGATCACAATAAACAGTGGAAAATTCTTCAAGAGATGGGAATACCAGACCATGGGATTTCCCAGGCAAGAGTACTGGAGTGGGCTGCCATTGCCTTCTCCGCCTCAGTAGACGATACCCTGTTATTGAGTCATAGGAATCCCAGGAGAAGAAGACAAAAAGAAAGACCATGAGGAAATACTTGAGGAGATAATAGTTGAAAACTTCCCTAAAGTGGGGAAGGAAATAATCACCCAAGTCCAAGAAACCCAGACAGTCCCAAACAGGATAAACCCAAGGCAAAACACCCCAAGACATATATTAATCAAATTAACAAAGATCAAACACAAAGAACAAATATTAACAGCAGCAAAGGAAAAACAACAAATAACACACAAGTGGATTCCCATAAGGATAACAGCTGATCTATCAATAGAAAACTCTTCAGGCCAGGAGGGAATGGCAAGACATACGTAAAGTGATGAAATAAAATAACCTACAGCCCAGATTACTGTACCCAGCAAGGATCTCATTCAAATATGAAGGAGAAATCAAAAGCTTTACAGACAAGCAAAAGCTGAGAGAATTCAGCACCACCAAACCAGCTCTCCAACAAATACTAAAGGATATTCTCCAGACAGGAAACACAGAAAGGGTGTATAAATTCGAACCCAAAACAATAAAGTAAATGGCAATGGGATCATACTTATCAATAATTACCTTAAATGTAAATGGGTTGAATGCCCCAACCAAAAGACAAAGACTGGCTGAATGGATACAAAAACAAGACCCCTATATATGTTGTCTACAAGAGACCCACCTCTAAACAAGGAACATATACAGACTGAAAGTGAAGGGCTGGAAAGATATTCCATGGAAATAGAGACCAAAAGAAAGCAGGAGTAGCAATACTCATATCTGATAAAATAGACTTTAAAACAAAGCCTGGGGAAAGAGACAAAGAACGACACTAAACAATGATCAAAGGATCAATCCAAGAAGAAGATATAACAATTATAAACATATATGCACCCAACATAGGTGCACCGCAATATGTAACAAGTATGAAAGGGGAAATTAACAATAACACAATAATAGTGGGAGACTTTCATACTCCACTCCCACCTATGGATAGATCAACTAAACAGAAAATTAACAAGGAAACACAAACTTTAAATGATACAATAGACCAATTAAATCTAATCAATATCTATAAGACATTTCACCCCAAAACAATGAAATTCACCTTTTTATCAAGCACACATGGAACCTTCTGCAGGATAGATCACATCCTGGGCCATAAATCTAGCCTTGGTAAATTAAAAAAAAATTGAAATCATTCCAAGCATCTTTTCTGACCACAATGTAGTAAGATTAGACCTCAATTACAGGAGAAAAACTATTAAAAATGCCAAATATGGAAGCTGAACTACACCCTGCTGAATAACCAACAAATCACAGAAGAAATCAAAAAGAAATCAATATATGCATAGAAATGAATGAAAATTAAAACACAACAATCCAAAACCTGTGGACACTGTAAAAGCAGTACTAAGAGGAAGGTTCATAGCAATACAGGCATACCTCAAGAAACAAGAAAAAAGTCAAATAAATAACCTAACTCTACAGCTAAAGCAACTAAAAAAGGAAGAAATGAAGAACACCAGGGTTAGTAGAAGGAAATAAATCTTAAAAATTAGGGCAGAAATAAACACAAAAGAAACAAAAGAGACCATAGCAAAAATCAACAAAGCCAAAAGCTGGTTCTTTGAGAGGATAAATAAAATTGACAAACCATTAGCTAGATTCATCAAAAAACAAAGGGAGAAAAGTCAAATCAATAAAATTAGAAATAAAAATGGAAAGATCACAACAAACAACACAGAAATACAAAGGACAATAAGAGACTACTATCAGCAATTATATACCAATAAAATGGACAATTTGGAAGAAATGGACAAATTCTTAAAAAAGTACAATTTTCCAAAACTGAATCAGGAATAAATAGAAAATCTTAACAGACCCATCACAAGCACAGAAATTGAAACTAATCAGAAATCTTCCAGCAAACAAAAGCCCAGGTCCAGACGGCTTCACAGCTGAATTCTATGAAAAATTAGAGAAGAGCTAACATCTGTCCTACTCAAACTCTTCCAGAAAATTGCAGAGGAAGGTAAACTGCCAAACTCATTCTATGAGGCCACCATCACCCTAATACCAAAACCTGATAAAGATGCCACAAAAAAAGAAAACTACAGGCCGATGTCACTGATGAACATAGATGCAAAAATCTTTAACAAAATTCTAGCAATCAGATCCAACATCACATTAAAAAGACCATACATCATGACCACGTGGGCTTTATCCCAGAGCTGCAAGGATTCTTCAATGTCCCCAAATCAATCAATGTAATACAGCACATTAACAAATTGAAAAATAAAAGTCATATGATCATCTCAATAGATGCAGAGAAAACCTTTTGACAAAATCCAACATCCATTTATGATAAAAAAAAAAAAAAACCAACACTTCCAGAAAGCAGGAATAGAAGGAACATACCTCAACATAATAAAAGCTATATATGACAAACCCACAGCAAACATTATCCTCAATGGTGAAAAATTGAAAGCATTTCCCCTAAAGTCAGGAACAAGACAAGGGTGCCCACTCTGACCACTACTATTCAACATAGTTTTGGAAGTTTTGGCCACAGCAATCAGAACAGAAAAAGAAATAAAAGGAATCCAAATTGGAAAAGAAGTAAAACTCTCATTGTTTGCAGATGACATGATCCTCTACATAGAAAACCCTAAAGACTCCACCAGAAAATTACTAGAGCTAATCAATGAATATAGTAAAGTTGCAGGATATAAAATCAACACACAGAAATCGCTTCCATTCCTATACGCTAACAATGAGAAAACAGAAAGAGAAATTAAGGAAACAATTCCATTCACCATTGAGATGAAAAGAATAAAATACTTGTGAATGTATCTACCTAAAGAAACAAAAGACCTATATATAGAAAACTATAAAACACTGGTGAAAGAAATCAAAGAGGACACTAAGAGATGGAGAAATATACCAAGCTCATGGATCAGAAGAATCAATATAGTGAAAATGAGTATACTATCCAAAGAAATATCCCCAATCCCTATCAAGTTACCAATGGTATTTTCCACAGGGCTAGAACAAATAATTTCACAATTTGTATGGAAATACAAAAAACCTCGAATAGCCAAAGCAATCTTGAAAAAGAAGAATGGAACTTAAAGAATCAATCAGCCTGACTTAAAACTCTACTACAAAGCCACAATTGTCAAGACAGTATGGCACAAAGACAGAAATATAGATCAATGGAACAAAATAGAAAGCCCAGAGATAAATCCACGCACCTATGGACACCTTATTTTTGACAAAGGACGCAAGAGTATACAATGGAGAAAACACAATCTCTTTGAGTGGTACTGGAAAAACTAGTCAACCACTTGTAAAGGAATGAAACTAGAACACTTTCTAACACCATACACAAAAATAAACTCAAAATGGATTAAAGATCTAAATGTAAGACCAGAAACTATAAAACTACTAGAGGAGAACATAGGCAAAACACTCTCTGACATAAATCACAACAGGATCCTCTATGACCCACCTTCCAGAATATTGGAAATAAAAGCAAAAATAAACAAAAGAGACCTAATTAAACTTAAAAGCTTCTGCACAACAAAGGAAATTCTAAGCAAGGTGAAAAAACAGTCTTCAGAATGGGAGAAAATAATAACAAATGAAGCAATTGACAAAGAATTAATTTCAAAAATATACAAGCAACTCCTGCAGCTCAATTCCAGAAAAATTAATGACCCAATCAAAAAATGGGCCAAGGAACTAAACAGACATTTCTTCAAAGAAGACATACAGATGGCTAACAAACACATGAAAAGATGCTCAACATCACTCATTATCAGAGAAATGCAAATCAAAACCACAAGGAGGTACTATTTCACACCAGTCAGAACGGCTGCTATCCAAAAGCCTACAAGCAATAAATGCTGGAGAGGGTGTGGAGAAAAGGGAACCCTCTTATACTGTTGGTGGGAATGCAACCTAGTACAGCCGCTACGGAGAACAGTGTTGAGATTCCTTTAAAAACTGGAAATAGAACTGCATATGACCCAGCAATCCCACTGCTGGGCATACACACTGAGAAAACCAGAATTGAAGGAGACACATGTACCCCAATGTTCGTCACAGCACTATTTATAATAACCAGGACATGGAAGCAACCTAGAATATCCATCAGCAGATGAATGGATAAGAAAGCTGTGGTACATATACACAATGGAATATTATTCAGCCATTAAAAAGAAATCATTTGAATCAGTTCTAATTAGGTGGATGAAACTGGAGCCTATTATACAGACTGAAGTAAGCCAGAAAGAAAAACACCAATACAGTATACTAACGCATATATATGGAATTTATAATGATGGTAATGATAACTCTGTATGTGAGACAGCAAAAGAGACACAGATGTATAGAACAGTCTTGGACTCTGTGGGAGAGGGCGAGGGTGGGATGATTTGGGAGAATGGCATTGAAACATGTATATTATCATATGTGAAACAGATCGCCAATCCAGGTTCGATGCAGGATACAGGGTGCTTGGGGCTGGTGCACTGGGATGACCCAGAGGGACGGTATGGAGAAGGAGGTGGGAGGGGTGTTCAGGATGGGGAACACGAGTACACCTGTGGTGGATTCATGCCAATGTATGGCAAAACCAATACAATATTGTAAAGTAATTAGCCTCCATTTAAAATAAATAAATTTATATTGAAAATAAAAAAAGAAAGAAAAAAGGAATAATTCATGGTAAAAATAAAAAGTATTTAAATGAAACTGTCCCTGTTGAAATCATTGTGGTTTCTGTTCTCTGACTAGACTCTTAATGAAACAGATTTGGTTCCAGGATTGTCCAGGAGGAGCCACACAGGTGGTATTTGAAAACTGGTTTGATTGCACCCTTGGAACTAAGCCCACTGCTGGGTTGTTTGCCAAGAGGACACAAGATGCTAGTGATCCATGGCATGCAGTGCTGCTGCAGTTCATCACAGTCATCTGGATGAAGAGCCAACTGAAGGGAGCACCCTGGAAGCTTGAGTAACTGCTGCATTTGACGACCAGGCAGTATGAAGACCACAAGGATGGGGGGTTAGATGGGTCCTTCCGATATACTGGAGCACTTACAGAGACAATGACAGGCTTGAATCCTTTAACTGTCAGCTCAAATCATAGTCTAAGAGCCAGAAAGATTCCATGGCAGCCTTAATAAATGTACTTTTGCTACCACAGCACTGGTATAGCTAATAATCAAACAGATTTAATTGAGTAGATTGCTGAGTAACAGTGTCAGTTGAATGCTCATTTCACCAAATTTCTCATGCAAAAGTTAAAAAAAAAAAGATTAGAATACTTAAACTCCAAGTAGGGACATGTTGTTGCACCCAGATAAAACTATCTTGAAACTCAACTCATTCTGAGCTATCGTTGCCAGTGGAAGTAGCTTTAAACCCTGCATCTGAGAAGACAAGCCTTCTTTTGCTTCAAAACTCTACACTAACCTCACCTAGGACAAATGAGGGCTAATATCTTTAAAAGAGATACTCATTCCTCTTAAGACCCACAATAGTGAGCTTTAACTCAACAACAAGGGTCATATCTCAATATAATCCAGGGGAACTGGTGCACATCATTACCAAGAGGAAATAGCTTATACATTAAAAAAAAAAAAAAAGAAACTGCAAGATTTCCTTATTCCATATTAGCAGAACCCAGAGAACATACACAGGAGTGGATTCTAAGGGTATCTCAAAGGAGTTCTTTGGCAATATTAGCACCAAACTTTTACTTATGATGAAAAGGAAATAAAAAGCTGGCACACTGACCTGAGTGATATAGATGAATTTGTGCAGCTGCATTAGGATCTGCTGAATAGGATCACTGATCTGACGTACTTTCCTCTGTGACACAACAATTCCTGCAGATGCTGTGGATAAAAAAATTTGCAGTTAGTGAAGACTCTGGTTTTCCCCTTCAAATGCTGTATTAATGGAAAAATGGAGTAAAATTCAGGGGGGGGGGTGGAAAGCAGAAGCGCTAATCCTACCAATGAAACAGTATGTAGAGAGTTTGTAACACTTCAGTATTTTATGATATTGGATGCATAATTCCTTCCTTCTACTTCTCAGACCCCTAAGTAACATGACAATGTTATTTACAACATCTGGAAGACTATTTAGCACTTGGAAAATTTACCTGCCATTACACCAGGCTGCCACTAGCAATCAGTGGTGTCTTGTATACTGCGTCCACTGAAAAGCTAGGCTTCAGATATGTGCAGTTAAGAGACTATCACACTTTAAAATTTTAAATTCATTATAGCAAATAAAACTAATTTTATTAAAACTGAAGTGAAGTGGAGTTTCTCATTCGTGTCTGACTCTTTGTGACCCCATGGACTGTAGCCTACCAGGCTCCTCGGTCCATGGGATTTTCCAGGCCTGAATACTGGAGTGGGTTGCCATTTCCTTCTCTAGGGGGTCTTCCTGACCCAGGGATAGAATCCAGGTCTCCCGCATTGTAGGCAGACGCTTTACCACCCAAGCTACAAAATGCAAATACTGAATAGGCAATCTTACAGAGCAAACAAGAAAACTAATAAATTATAACTTGTAATATAATCAATGGTTTGAAAATTGTTAAAAATTATAATTTTCACCTCCCTCAATAAGACACATTTATAATTTATTCTGAGTTCTCATCATAGAGCCACATCACTTTCACAGTCCTAGGCTAGCTTGGTGCCAAATTGCATATAAGCCACTTTTCCAGATTCACATGTCATAGGCACAAGTCTCACTCTTAACTCTGAGGAATGTAAAGCTACTTAAAGGAAAGACCTTAACCTCCATATTAGTCACAAGGTCCCCTCTTCCTCCTCTCAACCTCAGATCCACAATGGAAGAGGTGGATGTATACTATCCTCTCTCCCTTCTCCCTGTTCTTTCCCTTCCTCGCCACAACCTGTAGCATGGTTTCTAAAATAATGCTTTTCTTCCCAAATTCTCATTTTTTAAAAAAAGTTCCAAAGACCTTCTTTTTTTTTTTTTTTTTTTACCTTAATGAAGCCTTGAGTAGATGAAATTAAGTGTGAACACAATCATCGCTTTCAGTTCAATTCAGTCGCTCAGTCATGTCGGACTCTTTGCGACCCCATGAATCGCAGCACACCAGGCCTCCCTGTCCATCACCAACTCCTGGAGTTCACTCAGACTCACATCCATCGAGTCAGCAATGCCATCCAGCCATCTCATCCTGTGTCTTCCCCTTCTCCTCCTGCCCCCAATCCCTCCCAGCATCAGAGTCTTTTCCAATGAGTCAACTCTTCGCATCAGGTGGCCAAAGTACTGGACTTTCAGCTTTAGCATCATTCCTTCCAAAGAAATCCCAGGGCTGATCTCCTTCAGAATGCACTGGTTGGATCTCCTTGCAGTCCAAAGGACTCTCAAGAGTCTTCCCCAACACCACAGTTCAAAAGCATCAGTTCTTCAGTGTTCAGCCTTCTTCACAGTCCAACTCTCACATCCATACATGACCACAGGAAAAACCATAGCCTTGACTAGACGGACCTTTGTTGGCAAAGTAATGTCTCTGCTTTTGAATATGCTATCTAGGTTGGTCATAACTTTCCTTCCAAGGAGTAAGCGTCTTTTAATTTCATGGCTGCAGTCACCATCTGCAGTGATTTTGGAGCCCAGAAAAATAAAGTCTGACACTGTTTCCACTGTTTCCCCATCTGTTTCCCATGAAGTAATGGGACCGGATGTCATGATCTTCGTTTTCTGAATGTTGAGCTTTAAGTCAACTTTTTGACTCTCCACTTTCACTTTCATCAAGAGGCTTTTGAGTTCCTCTTCACTTTCTGCCATAAGGGTGGTGTCATCTGCATATCTGAGGTTATTGGTATTTCTCCTGGCAATCTTGATTCCAGCTTGTGTTTCTTCTAGTCCAGCGTTTCTCATGATGTACTCTGCATATAAGTTAAATAAACAGTGTGACAATATACAGCCTTGATGTACTCCTTTTCCTATTTGGAACCAATCTGTTGTTCCATGTCATTGCTTTAGCAACAGCTAAGATTTTGAAAAATTATTCTTATATATGTGCTTTCTGAGAAGACTTACATATTTTACCATAAGAATTTATTTTCAAAACATTTATAGAGAAATTTTAATATAGCCATTAAAAGATCCAATTTGTTTTATAATTGTCATATGAAAATGTATATTTAGGAAACAAAATACAAAAAAGAAAATATTCTTTTTCTTATGGGTGTTTTTACTGTGTTGAGAAATTCACACAAGAAATCATCTAGTTTTAATTCATCTACATTTAATATGATTTAAATGTTTGAAATGTAAAGGATCTACCTCCTCTAGGAACTATGTCTAACTTCTTTTAAACATGAGTTACTTGACCTTTCAGATGAGGCTTAATAAATTACCCTTAGTATAAAAATGTGAAGATAAACCAGAAAGAATTAAGGTAGTTCTGAAATAGAAAACAGAGAAGTGGACATATCTGCTTCAGCCTGAAGAGATGCCAAGTATCAGATCAGATCAGATCAGTCGCTCAGTCGTGTCTGACTCTTTACTACCCCATGAATCGCAGCACACCAGGCCTCCCTGTCCATCACCAACTCCTGGAGTTCACTCAGACTCACGTCCATCGAGTCAGTGATGCCATCCAGCCATCTCATCCTCTGTCGTCCCCTTCTCCTCCTGCCCCCAATCCCTCCCAGCATCAGAGTCTTTTCCAATGAGTCAACTCTTCACATGAGGTGGCCAAAGTACTGGACTTTCAGCTTTAGCATCATTCCTTCCAAGGAAATCCCAGGGCTGATCTCCTTCAGAATGGACTGGTTGGATCTCCTTGCAGTCCAAGGGACACTCAAGAGTTTTCTCCAACACCACAGTTCAAAAGCATCAATTCTTCGGCACTCAGCCTTCTTCATGGTCCGACTCTCACATCCATACATGACCACAGGAAAAACCATAGCCTTGACTAGACGGACCTTTGTTGGCAAAGTAATGTCTCTGCTTTTGAATATGCTATCGAGGTTGGGCATAACTTTCCTTCCAAGTATACATACATTATATTTTCTACAGTAATGTTTCTTTGCAGAAATAATTATTCTTTTTAAATAAATTTATTTTTTGATTTTTTATAGTTTTATTTTTATTTTTAATTGAAGGATAATTGTTTTACAGGATTTTGCTGTTTTCTGTCAAACCTCAACATGAATCAACCATAGGTATACATATATCCCCTCCCTTTTGAACTTCCCTCCCATCTCCCTCCCCACACCACCCCTGTAATTATTTATTTGTCTAGACTGATATCTAAAACTAATGTAGTTTAGTTGATTTTTTATATATGTGGACATAGATACAAAACAGAAATAGTTAGCTAGAATGCCTGCCTTCTGTACTACTCAATATACAGTGCAACAATTTTTCTTTAAGACCCTTGGCCACTATTCTCTCAATCCCAGTAATTCCTTGAGTTTTGAAAATAGCTTTGATTTCTTACTCTCTAAAAAGTACATTTAAAAATGTATATTTACAGATGCCCATTTTTATAAGCAGAAAAATGTACAATAACCTAAGTATCACAGAAGAGACTCTAGAACCCCTGGGACTACTGTCCATCAGCCTACTCCCCAGAGGCAACCTCTTATGCCAGCTTGGTGTGTTGCCTTTCAGTTACTTTTCTGTCTATTTACATACTTCAGTGTGCACCTTCAGAGCAATATTTTTCAAACTATGGTTGAGCCCTGAATCAGTTTAATGAGCCAGGACCAACATTTTGAAAAGTGGAATGGAATGGCACGGAATAAAACAGGATAGAAAAGTTTCAGAGTACTGTATGTAGTAAGGGTTCACTCAGTCTAGATATAAAATGTGTGTCTCACTGAGGATCATTTCCATAAAAACACTTTGAAAGCTACTATTGTAGAAAATCTATAGTGCTACCTCATGCTTTCTTTCCCTCTTTTTAAATAAATGGTGACACATTATAAGTCTGGTTTACAGTTTCTATTCTGTCTGTCTTGGAGATTATTTCTTATCAATACACAGTTATAGCTCATTTTTATTGACTGCCATTGAACAGTACTACATGATCTGCATGCATGTTCTGTATGCATGCATACACTTCTGTCTTGATGGGGACTTAGTTTTCTTTCAACTTATCATGATTGTGAATGATGCTGCAGTTAATATATGTGTGCATGCAGTGAATATGTGTGTGTGTGTGCCTCATTGTGCACAGTGCAAGAGGTTTTTTAGTATAAACAAGGAGAAATTAAGTAGCTGGGCCCTTTGATACACATATTTGCAATTTTAACAAATACATTTTAAAGGAGCTGAATCAATTTGCACTCTAACTAGAAGAAAATCCACTTTTCTATCCCTTGATCAATGCTGTAGTCAAACTTTTCAATTTTACCATTGTGATTTTGTTTTATTTTGTGTTTATCTAAATGCTAATGAGGTGCTGCACTTCTTTGGTGAATTTTCTGTTTGTTTCCAAGTTTCTTTTTTCGTATTGATTTGTATATGCTCTTTACAGTGTCTGAATACTAATCCTTTTTCTGTATTTTATATAAGTATTTTCCCCTAATCTGTTGCTTCTGTTCAGTTTAAAGGGCAATTCCCAACCCCACCACCTAGACTAAAGACAGTCTCTCAAGGATATCTGCTGCTGTTATGCCATGACAAGTTAAGATTGCATGACCAGTTTAGCACTCTGGGTGCTCTGGCAGGATTACTGAGATGTGAGTGATCACATGGGTTAGGCCTGGAGAGAAGAAGGAAATTTAAGGTTTGTAATGATGGGAGTCTGACTGTAACAGTTGCAAACCCTCTTGATTTCCTGAACAACTTCAGCTAATCCTAGGTAGGATAATTTTTATTCCTCCTTTTTTACCTTATCAAATCATCACTGTTTTTTATATTCCCCATCCCAAAATATGTATTTAGCCATTAGTAATTTTAGGAAAACAAAATTAATAAAAATCCAAATATATATCTTTAAAATTTTTATTCCTTAGATATTAATAACTACCAACTTCATGGCAAATGTTAGCCATATAAAGCATTCTCCCTCAGTCTTTTAGATTAGCACACTGAAAATACTATACTTAACTATTCACAAAAAATGCAACACATATTTATACTGACAATTTTATTAAATCAAATTTCCCTTAAAAAGAGATGATAGATGGGAATTCCCTGGTGGTTCAGTGGTTAGGAATCTATGTTCTGTCAAGGACCTGAGTTTGTTCCCTGGTTGGGGAACTAAGATCCTGCAGGCTACAGAATGTGGGCAGGAAAAAAAAAAAAAAAGATGCCGTATAAACTGATCTTATTTCAATGTCAGTCATGCATAGTATGTTCATGATTCATACCTATATAATTCCTGATCCAAAACATAGAAATTATTTGGTCCCATTAAAATTTAAATAAAATCAAATTTCAAATTTGTATTCTTTTTATGGTTTCTGTATTCCTTTTATGGTTTCATTAAAATAGGGAGCTGAATTAATGTTTTAAAACTTAGGAGGAAACCACAAAATTCATTATAAGTGGCAATTTACTTAAAATGCCAAAAAAGTATTTGCTAGCTTACTGTGTGGTGAGCATGACATTGAACAGCTAAGTTTCCCCTCTGAGGTGGTGGTAGGAGGGCCTGGAAGAGGTGCTGGCAAGGGTTTCACAATGTAGTTTCATGTGGTCCTCATAACTATTCTGAATGGTGTCCTCACTTTATAGATAACTGAAATTAAGAAGAGTGTCCAACCAAGCCTGAAGAACTGGGACATGCAATTAGATGGGCCCAAAAGTCTACACTTACTCAACTCTCCTAACTTGTTACTAGGAGACCATGAAACCACGCACCACATAACCTAACACATGTGCTCCTTCCCACATCTGAAATACTACTTCTTTTCTTAAAAGGAGCTGCTACTTCTAACACGTTCTCAATGTACCTTTTAACATTTCATGGATCAAATATTTTTGAAAAGCAAGTACACATAAAAAATGGAAACACTGTCTTCATACCCTTTGCAGTGCACTATATCTGGTTTATTATCTCATGCCACATTACAATAGCGAAGTTAGGGGCCCACTTCTGGTCCAGTCTACTGAAGTCACAATTCACAACACAAACTCTGAACCTCTTAGTTACTACAAAATGATCAGGAGATGGACTACACATATTCCCCCAATTGATCAAGACATAGTATACTATTTTTATGAATTCTCTCTGCTAAGAATTTGAACAACAGGGGAAGAGAAAGTTTACAGCAGGAGCTCTCTGAAAAAGTTAAAAAAAAAATTAGGGGCAAGGCCAAGATGACTGAGAAGGAAGACATGGAGTTTCTGTTACCCTACAATTAGGATACTCACTAGACGCTGGTGGGGGGCCTCCGAAAACCAGGCAGATGGGTGGAACCACTAAGCAATCAGGTAGGATGTGAATGGGAGCAAAGAGGGGAGGAAAAATGGAGGCCAGACAGGACTGGTGTGGCTGAGGGGTGACTGGGAGCACCTGGAAATTTATGCTTGCCTCCAGGAGGTTAACAGGAAGTAGGAAGGACCTTCAAAGGTTGGAGGATGGGGAGGGGGAACGGTTTGGCATTCCCTCCTGCCCACTTGGCCCCAGGGAGCTTACAGAGGTACCAAGCTTGGTCCTATACCCTTCAGGGACCTCTCTGCTCACGTGGGTACTGGGGGTGTGAGAGGGAGTGGGAAGAAGGATGTAAGCCAAACTGAGGAGCCCTCAGGGGTCAGGAGAAGTGCCTACTGTTCCCTTACCCAGTGAGCCCAAGGGAGTCTCCTAAGGCCCTGGGCCTGGCTCTCTGCCCTCTGGGGTCCTCTCTGACCTTCAAGGTGCCTTCCACCTTACAGGACCTACTTTGTCTGTGTAGGTCCTACAGTGTGAGAGGAAGGGAGTAGGAGGAAGAGCCAAGCCCTGGGGGGAGGAGTCATTTGGGGTTCAAAGGATCAGGGAACTTGCCTTATAGTCTACACACTCGGCCTCAGGGAGCCTCCTGGGGCCCCAGGTGTGATCCTCCACACCCTAAGGCAGGAGAGACTGCAGAGGGCTCAGCTAGGATGAACCCAAGCCCCAACCCCCAACTAGGGCCTTTTCCAGCAGAGTGGCTAATGAAACAGGACCCTTCCCCTGCCTAAAGCTAGCCTCTACATAAACCCTGCCTAAGCCCTGCCCCTCATAGCTAAGGTTTTTCTGTCTTTTTGTTGCTTTTGTTGTTGTTGTTTGTTGTTGTTGTTGTTTGGCATTATTGAGTTCTGTTTTACCCTTCAGTAGCTCTTTCATATATATTCTTATTTTTTATAAAATATCTGTTAATTTTCTGAATTCATTTTTTGTTATTGTTATGCTTCCTTTTATGTTTTATGATCATTAGTAGTTTTTTTTTTTTCTTTCTTTGCTACTGGGTAGCTTTACCCTCCAGTACTTGTTTTATATAGATTTTTATTTTTCCAAATATATGTTAGTTTTCTATATTTAATTTGTAATTATTTGTAATTATCCAGATCCTTTTTTTTTTTTTTTTGGCATCCCTGTGGCTTGCAAGATCCCACTTCATGGGCCAGAGATCAGGCCTGAGCTCCTGAGGTGGGAGAACTGAATCAGAACCACTGGACTAACAGAGAACATCATGCCCCAGGGAATATTAATTGGAGTGAAGTATCCCAGACAAAAGAATAAAATACTTAAGAATAAATGTACCTAAGGAAGCAAAAGACCTGTTCTCAGAAAACTATAAAACTCTGATGAAAGAAATCAAAGAGGACACAAACAGAGATATACCATGTTCTGGAATTGAAAGAATCAATATAGTAAAGATGAATACACTACCCAAAGCAATCTACAAATTCAGTGCAATTCCTATCAAATTGCCAAGGCATTTTCCACAGAATTGGAACAAAAACATCTCACAGTTTGTATGGAAACACCTAAGATCCCAAATAGCCAAAGTAATCTTGAGAAAGAAAAATGGAGCAGGAGGAATCAGACTTCCTGACTTCAAAATATACTAAAAAACTACAATAATCAAAACAGTGTGGTACTGGCACAAAAACAGAAATATAAACCAATGTATAGGATAGAAAGCCCAGATATAAACCCATGGACCTAAAAATCACCTAGTCAATGACAAAGGAGGCAATAATATACATACAGCCTCTTCAATAAATGTTGCTGGCAAATCTAGACAGGTACATGGAAAAGAATGAAATTAGAATAGTACCTAATATCATACATACAATAAACTCAAAAGGGATTAAAGACCTAAATGTAAGACCAGATACTATAGAACTCTTGGAGGAAAACAAAGGAAAAACACTCTTTGACATAAATCACAAGACCTTTTTGAACCACCTCCTGAAATAATGAAAATAAAAACAAAATAAACAACTGGGATCCAATTAAACTTAAAAACTTTTGCACAGCAAAGGAAACCATAAGCAAGACAAAAAGACAAACCTCAGAATGGGACATAATATTTACAAACAAAGCAGTGGAAAAAGGGTTAATCTCCAAAATATAAAAACAGCTCATGGAGATCAATATTTAAAATTTAAAAAAATAAAAAAAAATAGGCAGAAGATCTAAGTAGACATTTCTCCAAAGAAGAAATATAGATGGCCAAGAAACACAAGAAATGATGCTCAACATCATTTATTATCAGAGAAATGCAAATCAAAACTACAATGAGGTACCAGTTCATACCTGCCAAAATGGCCATCATCAAAAGCTCTACAAACAATAAATGCTGCAAAGGGTGTGGAGAAAAAGGAACTCTCTTATATTGTTGGTTGAATTGTTACATTCAATTGTTGAATGTAAATTCGTACAGCCACAGTGGAGAACAGTATGGTGATAGCTTAAAAAACTATACATAGAATTACCATATGATACAGCAATCCCAACACAGGGCATATACCCTAAGAAAACTAACTCAAAATGACACATGTACCCCAGTGTTCATCACAGTACTATTTACAATAGCCAGGACATGGAAGCAACCTAGAAGTCCTTTGACATATGAATGAATAATGATGTGGTGCGAATTGTGGGAGTTGGTGATGAACAAGGAGGCCTGGCCTGCTGCAGTTCATGAGGTCGCAAACAGTTGGACACAACTGAGCAACTGAACTGAACTGAACATATACACAACGGAATATTATTCAGTCATAAAAAGGAATGAAATTGGGTTAGTAGTAGGGGTGTGGATGGACCTCGAGCCTGTCATACAGAGTGAAGTGAGTAAAAAAGAGAAAAATATCACATATTAATGCATATATATGGAATCTAGAAAAATGGTGCTGATGAACCTATTTGCAGAGCAGGAACAGAGGCACAGACGTGGAGAACAAAGCTGAATGTATGTGCCCTAGGTTCAGACTATACTACAAAGCTACAGTAGTCAAAACAGCATGGTACTGGCACAAAAACAGACACATAGATCAATAGAACAGAGTAGAGAGCCCAGAAATAAACCTACACCTGTGGTCACCTAATCTATGACAAAGGAAGCAAGAATACAAAATGGGCAAAAGTGAGTCTCTTCAACAAATGGTTCTGGAAAAACTGGGCAGCTACATTTAAAACAACGAGATTAGAACATTTCCTCATACCATATACAAAAATAGGGCTTCCTTGGTGGCTCACCTGGTAATGAATCCAGCTGCAATGCGGGGGACCTGGGTTTGATCCCTGGGTTGGGAAGGTCCCCTGGAGAAGGAAAAGGCTGCCCACTCCAGTATTATGGCCTGGAGAATTCCATGGACTGCATAGTCCATGGGGTAGCAAAGTCAGACACAACTGAGCAAGCTTCACTCACTCACTATACAAAACTAAACACGAAACAGAGATTAAAGGCTTAAATATAAAACTAGAAACCACAAAACTAGAAGAAAACATGGATGGGAGGAGCAATCCCACCTCCAAGGAGTGGTGGCTGCGTGGGCGCCGGAGGGCCTAGAGGAGCTATTCCATGTTCAAGGTCAGAAGGGGCAGTGGTGAGGAGATACCCCTCATCCAAGGTAAGGAGCAGAGGCTGCGCTTTGCTGGAGCAGCCATGAAGAGATACCCCATGCCCAAGGTAAGAGAAACCCAAGTAAGACGGTAGGTGTTGCAAGAGGACATCAGAGGGCAGACGCACTGAAATCATACTCACAGAAAACTAGTCAATCTAATCACACTAGGACCACAGCCTTGTCTAACTCAATGAAACTAAGCCATGCCAGTGGGGCTACCCAAGATGGGCGGGTCATGGTGGAGAGGTCTGACAGAATGTGGTCCACTGGAGAAGGGAATGGCAAACCACTTCAGTATTCTTGCCATGAGAACCCCATGAACAGTACGAAAAGGCAAAATGATAGGATACTGAAAGAGGAATTCCCCAGGTCAGTAGGTGCCCAATATGCTACTGGAGATCAGTGGAGAAATAACTCCAGAAAGAATGAAGGGATGGAGCCAAAGCAAAAACAATACCCAGCTGTGGATATGACTGGTGATAGAAGCAAGGTCCAGTGCTGTAAAGAGCAATATTGCATAGGGACCTGGAATGTTAGGTCCATGAATCAAGGCAAATTGGAAGCGGTCAAACAAGAGATGGCAAGAGTGAACGTCGACATTCTAGGAATCAGCGAACTAAAATGGACTGGAATGGGTGATTTTAACTCAGATGACCAAATTATCTATGACTACGGGCAGGAATCCCTCAGAAGAAATGGATTAGCCATCATGGTCAACAAAAGAGTTCGAAATGCAGTACTTGGATGCAATCTCAAAAACGACAGAATGATCTCTGTTCGTTTCCAAGGCAAACCATTCAATATCACAGTAATCCAAGTCTATGCCCCAACCAGTAACACTGAAGAAGCTGAAGTTGAACAGTTCTGTGAAGACCTACAAGACCTTTTAGAACTAACACCCAAAAAAGATGTCCTTTTCCTTATAGGGGACTGGAATGCAAAAGTAGGAAGTCAAGAAACACCTGGAGTAACAGGCAAATTTGGCCTTGGAATACAGAATGAAGCAGGGCAAAGACTAATAGAGTTTTGCCAAGAAAATGCACTGGTCATAGCAAACACCCTCTTCCAACAGCACAGGAGAAGACTCCACACATGGATATCACCAGATGGTCAACACTGAAATCAGATTGATTATATTCTTTGTAGCCAAAGATGGAGAAGCTCTATACAGTCAACAAAAACAAGACCAGGAGCTGACTGTGGCTCAGATCATGAACTCCTTATTGCCAAATTCAGACTTAAATTGAAAGTAGGGAAAACCACTAGACCATTCAGGTATGACCTAAATCAAATCCCTTATGATTATACAGTGGAAGTGAGAAATAGATTTAAGGGACTATCTGATTAATAGAGTGCTATTAAGATTTAAGGGGCTAATCTGATAGATACAGTGCCTGATGAACTATGGACTGAGGTTCATGACATTATACAGGAGACAGGGAACAAGACCATCCCCATGGAAAAGAAATGCAAAAAAGCAAAATGGCTGTCTGGTAGAGGCCTTACAAATAGCTGTGAAAAGACAGAAGTGAAAAGAAAAGGAGAAAAGGAAAGATATAAGCATCTGAATGCAGAGTTCCAAAGAATAGCAAGAAGAGATAAGAAAGCCTTCCTCAGGGATCAATGCAAAGAAATAGAGGAAAACAACAGAATGTGAAAGACTAGAGATCTCTTCAAGAAAATTAGAGATACCAAGGGAACATTTCATGCAAAGATGGGCTCAATAAAGGACAGAAATGGTATGGACCTAACAGAAGCAGAAGATATTCAGAAGAGGTGGCAAGAATACACAGAAGAACTGTACGAAAAAGATCTTCACGACCCAGATAATCATGATGGCGTTATCACTGACCTAGAGCCAGACATCCTGGAATGTGAAGTCAAGTGGGCCTTAGGAAGTATCACTACAAACAAAGCTAGTGGAGGTGATGGAATTCCCTTTGAGCTATTCCAAATCCTGAAAGATGATGCTGTGAAAGTGCTGCACTCAATATGCCAGCAAATTTGGAAAGCTCAGCAGTGGCCACAGGACTGGAAAAGGTCAGTTTTCATTCCAATCCCAAAGAAAGGCAATGCCAAAGAATGTTCAAACTACCACACAATTGCACTCATCTCACACGCTAGTGAAGTAATATTCAAAATTCTCCAAGCCAGGCTTCAGCAATATGTGAACCGTGAACTTCCTGATGTTCAAGCTGGTTTTAGAAAAGGCAGAGGAACCAGAGATCAAATTGCCAACATCTGCTGGATCATGGAAAAAAGCAAGAGGGTTCCAGAAAAACATCTATTTCTGTTTTATTGACTATGCCAACTCCTTTGACTGTGTGGATCACAATAAACTGTGGAAAATTCTCAAACAGATGGGAATACCAGACCACCTGACCAGCCTCTTGAGAAATCTGTATGCAGGTCAGGAAGCAACAGTTAGAAATGGACATGGAACAACAGACTGGCTCCAAATAGGAAAAGGAGTACGTTAAGGCTGCATATTGTCACCCTGCTTATTTAACTTATATGCAGAGTCCATCATGGGAAACGCTGGGCTGGAAGAAGCACAAGCTGGAATCAAGATTGCAGGGAGAAATATCAATAATCTCAGATATGCAGATGACATCACCCTTATGGCAGAAAGTGAAGAGGAACTAAAAAGCCTCTTGATGAGAGTGAAAGAGGAGAGTGAAAAAGTTGGCTTAAAGCTCAACATTCAGAAAACAAAGATCATGGCCTCTGGTCCCATCACTTCATGGGAAATAGATGGGGAAACAGTGGAAACAGTGTCAGACTTTATTTTTCTGGGCTCCAAAATCACTGCAGATGGTGACTGCAGCCATGAAATTAAAAGACGCTTACTCCTTGGAAGGAAGGTTATGACCACCCTAGATAGCATATTCAAAAGCAGAGACATTACTTTGCCAACAAAGGTCCGTCTAGTCAAGCCAATGGTTTTTCCAGTAGCCATGTATGGATGTGAGAGTTGGACTGTGAAGAAAGCTAAGTGCCGAAGAATTGATGCTTTTGAACTGTGGTGTTGGAGAAGACTCTTGAGAGTCCCTTGGACTGCAAGGAGATCCAACCAGTCCATTCTGAAGGAGATCAGCCCTGGGATTTCTTTGGAAGGAATGATGCTGAAACTGAAACTCCAGTACTTTGGCCACCTCATGCGAAGAGTTGACTCACTGGAAAAGACTCTGATGCTGGGAGGGATTGGGGGCAGGAGGAGAAGAGGACGACAGAGGATAAGATGGCTGGATGGCATCACTGACTCGATGGATGTGAGTCTGAGTGAACTCCAGGAGTTGTTGATGTACAGGGAGGCCTGGCTTTCTGAGATTCATGGGGTCGCAAAGAGTAGGAAAAAACTGAGCGACTAAACTGAACTGAACACTCTGATACAGGCCTTAAAAATATTTTTTTTGGATATGTCTTCTCAGACACCGCAAACATAGGCAAAAATAAATTAGATCTAATCAAATTTAAAACTTTTGCACAGTGAATCAAACTACATACAAAATGAAAAGACAAACTACTGAATGGGAGAAGATATTTGAAAAAGATATGTCTGATAAGAGGAATATCCAAAATAAATTAAAAACTCATGCAATTTAATATAAAAAGGTAAAAATGGACAGAGCACATTAATAGACATTTTCTAAAAAAACATACATCTGGACAATGGAAACATAAAAAGATGCTCCAACATGTTAATCATCAGGGAAATTGAGATCAAAACCATCATAAGAGATCACATTTTATCTGTCAGAATGGCTATAACCAAAAGGCAATACATAAATGTTGGCTATGATGTGGAGAAAAGGGAACCCTAGTGTACTGGTGGTGAGAGTGTAAACTGGTTCAGCCACTATGGAAAGCAGCACAAAATTTACAGAAAAATTAAAAATACAGCTACCATATGACCCAGCAATCCCACTTCTGGTTATATATCTGAAGAAAATGAAAACACTAATTCAAAAGATGTATGGACCCCAATGTTCATAGCAGCATCATTTACAATTGTCAAGGTGTGAAGCAACCCAAGTGCCCATCAACAAATGAATGGATAAAAAAATATATGGTGTGTATATATACAATGGAATATTACTCATCCATAAAAAGTAATGAAATGCTGCCATTTTCATCAATGTGGATGGAGCTAGATAATATTATCCTTAGTGAAAAATGTCACACAGAGAAAGATAAATACTATGCGTGTTTTCACTTATATGTGGAATCTAAAAAAATAAAGCATATGAAGGCATACAGCAAAACAGAATCAGACTCACAGAGAACAAACTATGCTTTAATATACTATATTTGTTCTTTTCTTTCTGACTTACTTCACTCTGTATAACAGGCTCTTGGTTTATCCACCTCACTAGAATTGACTCGAATTCATTCTTTTTTCTGGCTGAGTAATATTGCATTGTGTATATGTACTATGACTCCCTTTAGCCATTCGTCTGTCATGGACATCTAGGTTGCTTCCATGTCCTGGCTATTGTAAATAGTGCTGCAGTGAACATTGGGGCACATGTGTCTTTTTGAATTGTGGTTTCTCCAGGGTATATTCCACTTACTTATATCTAATAGTTTGTACCTCTTAATCCCCTTCCCCTTTCACCTTTCCCTCTCCCTACTGGTAAACACTAGTTTGTTCTCTGTGAATCTGTTTTTGTTGAGAAAGTAAGTCAAATGAAAGAAATAGATATCTGGAAAATATATTTCCAGTTGTAAAGAAATATAATTCCAGTGGCTAAGGAAATGGCACCCCACTCCAGTATTCTTGTCTGGAAAATCCCACAGACGGAGGAGATTGGTTGGCTACTATCCGTGTGGTCGCAAAGAGTCGAACACGACTGAGTGACTTCATTATCACTATCTAAGTGGGAATTGACATAGGGACTCAGACACAATAAGCATGACTGATAATTCTATTACCCCAACCCTTTCACTATAATCACAGAAATTTTGATACATACATGCAACACATACCCAAGTTATCAAGCATAGCAAATTTGGCACTCATTCACTCACCACTCAACTTAATTACTAGAACAATATCAAAATGTGTGCATCTGACTGTGAACTTCCCTCTCCATTTCCATCCTTCCAATCCTCCACCAATCCACTACTCTCTTGATCTTATTTATTTTTTCTGTCCCATTCCCATCCCATATTTCCAGACCCTTGAAAATTAAATGAAATTCATCAGTTTTACATAGGCAATGCATTGTTCTTATACCTGGAATAAGGTCACATGTTTACATAAGGAAAAGGGATGACCCCTGCATCATATTTTCAAAGAGGGGCATAATCTTACCAGTGTCCATATGAGTGTGGGCAGAAACCTCAGGATTGAGCAGAGGGGTAGAGTGTTTGCTCCAGCAAATCATTGCCTTGCACACAGGTTACCCCTCAGCAAGGGCAAACTCATAGCCCACACTTTAGTCTTCTAGACAAGCCCAGCACTGTCCAACAGAAATATGCAAACTACAAACATAAGTCTAAATTTTCTGGTAGCCACAGTTTTAAGAAGTAGAAAGAAAAAAGTGAAATTAATTTTAATAACATTTTAAACTAAAATAACCAAAATATTATTTCAACATGTACTAAATATATATATTAATGTAATTTTAAAATTTTAAATGAAATTTAAAATTCTTGGGACATACAGGCAACCTGGTCACAGAGCACAGCCCAAGAGTGGCAGCAGTGGCCATTGCTAGTGCTTGCTTAAGCAGCATCCCAGAAGGTTCCCAGATTCTGATGACGATGCTCTACCACAGCTAACCTCTGACACACCCCAGGAGTCCACATAGCTCTCTGCTAGCCCAGCAGCTTTGTTCCACAAATGTGTAGGGGGTGGTGGCAGAGGCAGGGGGAAATGATTGGCTATGAAAAACAAAAGGAAAGTAAAGGAAAGTGAAGTCGCTCAGTCCTGTCTGACTCTTTGCGACCCTGTGGACTGTAGCCTATCAGGCTCCTCCATCCATGGGATTCTCCAGGCAAGAATACTGGAGTGGGTTGCCATTTCCTTCTCCAGGGGATCTTCCTGACCCAGGGACTGAACCCGGGTCTCCCGCATTGCAGGCAGAAGCTTTAACCTCTGAGCCACCAGGGAAGCCCCAATGAAAAACAAAGGGGGCTTATATATGAGTCAGTTTCTGACTGGAGTTGCAGATGCCTACGGCTTTAGATCTCTGTCAATGTACAGACCACACTTGTTTCAGCACCCCATGCCACTGAAGCAAAGGTCTTGGTGCATGGAAAAGGGGAAAAAATCCACTTAAAGGGGATAGAGCTAGCTTCTTCTCTGGCAATTTAAAAGCAGACCTCACCCCTAACAGGTCAGTGATGGCCACTGGGCAGAGAGCAACTCCTGCCTCAGATTTGGTGCCAACTCTAGCCCCTCCATCTCTAGCACCACTGCCTATCAAGGGGATAGCTTCCAAAACATCCTGAGGAAAGGTACAACTGGTATCCACCTCAAATCCAGCCCACCCATCAAAGGCAGGTGCAAGGCACACACCATATGCAGAGAGATGCTCCCACATAAAAACAGCCATTTCAATACTGCAGTGGACAACTGTTTCACCTAAAGTAATAGAGACAGAGAAAACTAAATAAAAGAAGAACTACTGTCAATTGAAAAAGCAAAAGAAAACCCTGGAAAAATAATGAAACAGAAATAAACAATTTACCACAAGAGAACTTAAAACATGATAAATAATAAACTTAATAAAGGAAAAGAACTGATCTGAACAATGAACATTTTAAAATATTTAAAAAGACCCAATCAGAAAGTTGCAGGATACAAGATTGCAGGATACACAGAAATCACTTGCATGCCTGTATACTAACAATGAAAAATCAGAAAGAGAAATTAAGGAATCAATTCTATTCACCATTGCAACAGAAAGAATAAAATATCTAGGAGTAAACCTATTTAAGGAGACAAAAGAACTGTATGCAGAAAATTATAAGACACTGGTGAAGGAAATAAAAAACAACATAAACAGATGGAGAGATATTTCATGTTCCTGGGTAGGAAGAATCAATACTGTGAAAATGAATGTATTACCAAATACAATCTACAGATTCAACGCAATCCCTATGAAATTACCAATGGCGTTTTTCACAGAACTAGAACAAAAAAAATTTCACAATGCATATGGAAACACAGAAGATCCTGAATAACCAAAGCGGTCTTGAGAAAGAAGAATGGACCTGGAGGAATCAACCTTCCTGACTTCAGACTATACTACAAAACTACAGTCATCAAGACAGTATGGTACTGGACCCAAAACAGAAGTATAGACCAATGGAACAAGATAGAAAGCCCAGAGATAAACCTACACATCTATGGGTAGCTTATTTTCAACAAAAGAGGCAAGACTATATAATGGGGCAAAGATAGCCCTTTCAATAAGTGGTGTTGGGAAAACTGGACATATACATGTAAAAGACTGAAATTAGAACACTTTCTAGCACCATACAGAAAGATAAACTCAAGGGGGAGGAGCCAAGATGGCGGAGGAGTAGGACGGGGAGAACACTTTCTCCCCCACAAATTCATCAAAAGAGCATTTAAACGTCGAGTAAATTCCACAAAACAACTTCTGAATGCCAGCAGAGGACATCAGGCACCCAGAAAAGCAACCCAACTCTTCGAAAGGAGGTAGGAAAAAATATAAAAGACAAAAAAAGAGACAAAAGAGGGAGGGACGGAGTTCTGTCCCGGGAAGGGAGTCTTAAAAAGAGAGAAGTTTCCAAACACCAGGAAACCTTCTCACTACCGAATTTGTGCCGAGCTTTGGAAGCACAGAGAGCAACATAACAGGGAGAAAAAATAAATAAACAAAACTCGCAGATTGCGAGCCCTACGGTAACTCCCCCAGCGGAGAAGCAACGCAGATGCCTGCACATGCCATTAGCAAGCAGGGGCTGGGCAGGGAGGCGCGGCGCGGGCTGCATCGCTTAGAGTAAGAATCTGGCCTGAATACCCTGAGTGCTATCTGAGCGAAATAATTTGGGCTAGCAAACCAGACTGTGGGATATCTACCACGCGAAAAGCCAGCCCCAACCTAAGACACTGCCAGGTCCGCATACGGAACAAAGGACTGAACAGAAATAGCAGGCTACAGACCATCCCCCTCCGGTGACAGGCAGCCAGAGCCAGAAGGGGGCAATCGCAGCCCCAGAGAGACATTATCTATAAAACTGTAAGCAGGCTTCTTTGCTAACTAAAACTTCTTGGGGGTCTGGACGGTTAACATCTGCCTGAGAAGGTGTGCCGGTTTTACACCCAGATAACCGAGTGGCAGGGAGGCGATAAGTCACAGCATTGGCGCTCGCCGAACACCTCATCACTTGAGCTGCTCGGACCTGGGAAGAGCACAAAACGCAGGCCCAACTGAGTCTGCGACTCTGAGGACTACCCGAGTGCCTGAACCTGAGCGGCTTGGACCTGGGAGGTACATGCAGCCCAGGGCCGGCCTCGGATTGATCCTGGCGGAATAACCTAGAGCCCGAGCAGTGTGGGCAGGGAGGCTACACGCGCCGTGAGCGGGGGCAGACCCGATGTGGCTGAGGCACTGTGAGCGCACGCCAGTGTTACTTGTTTGCAGCATCCCTCCCTCCCTCCTCACAGCGCGACTGAACAAGTGAGCCTAAAAAAAAAAAAAAAAAAAATTTCCTCCACTGTACCCTTTGTGTCAGGGCAGAAACCAGACACTGAAGAGACAAGCAAACAGAAGAAGCTATAACAGAGGGAAACGCCCTGGAAGCTACAGGCAATAGATGAAAACCCTGTGGTTACTACGGACTACATAGGAAGGGGCCTATAGATCTTGAGAAATATAAGTCGGACCAAGGAACTAGCCAAAAATGAACTGAACCCACAATACTCACAACAAAACCAGAAAAAGTCCTAGATATATTTTTACTATTTTTACGATCATTCTTTCTTTTTTTTTAATTAAAAAAATTTTAAGTCCTCTATTGTTCCTTTAATTTTCACTTTTATAACCTATTACTTTGTAAAAAAAAAAAAACCCTATTTTTTTTCTTCTTCAGCAAACTTCATATATATATATATATATATTATAATTATTTTACTTTTTTCTTCTTTTCTTTAACACTGTATTTTTGAAATTTCAAACTCTACTCTAGTTTTTCAATTTTAGCTTTTTGGTATATGTTATCAATTTTGTACCTATAGTTCTTTTTATAATTTCTGTGACTTTTTTTTTTCTGTTTCTTTCTCTTCTTCTTTTACATAACATTGTATATCTGAAATTCCACACTCTACTCTAGATTTTTAATTTATGCTTTTTGGTATTTGATATCAATTTTGTACCTGTATTTTCTTTATGACTTTTGCGACATTGTTTTTGTTTGTTTGTTTTCTCTCTTTATGCTTCTTCTTCCTTTTTTTTAACATTGTATTTTTGAAATTCCAAACTCTACTCTAGATTTTTAATTTTTGCTTTTTGGTATCAGTTATCAATTTTGTACCTATATTTTCTTTATAATTTTCGCGACCTTGTTTGTTTTTCTTTGTTCGTTTTTTCTCTCTTTCTTTTCCTTCTTCTTTTCTTTAACATCGTATTTTTGAAATTCCAAACTCTACTCTAGATTTTTAATTTTTGCTTTTATGTATTTGTTACCAATTTTGTACCTTTAAGAACCCAATCTTCAGGACCCATTTTTCACTAGGGAGCGAGATTACTGGCTTGACTGCTTTCTCTCCCTTTGGACTCTCCTTTTTCTCCACCAGGTCGCCTGTGTCTCCTCCCTAATCCCTCTCTACTCTACCCAACTCTGTGAACTTCTGTGTGTTCCAGACGGTGGAGAACACTTAGGGAACTGATTACTGGCTGGATCTGTCTCCTTCTTTTTCATTCCCCCCTTTTATCCTTCGGGCCACCTCTGTCTCCTTCCTCCTTCTTCTCTTCTCTGTGTAACTCTGTGAACATCTCTGAGTGGTCCAGTTGTGGAGTGCACATAAGGAAGTGACTACTGGCTAGCCCACTTTCTCCACTATTGATTCCACCTCATTTCATTTGGGTCACCTCTAACTCCTTCCTCCCTCTTCTCTTCTCCATGTAACGCTGTGAACCTCTCTGAGTGACCCTCACAGTAGAGAAACTTTTCATCTTTAACGTAGATGTTTTATCAATGGTGCTGTATAGAAGGAGAAGTTTTGAAACTACTGTAAAAATAAGACCGATAACTGGAAGCAGGAGGCTTAAGTCCAAACCCTAACTCCAGGGAACTCCTGACTCCAAGGAACATTAATTGACAGGAGCTCATCAAACACCTCCATACCAACACTGAAACCAAGCACCACACAAGGGCCAACGAGTTCCAGGGCAAGACATACCAAGCAAATTCTCCAGCAACAAAGGAACACAACACTGAGCTTCAAAATACAAGCTGCCCAAAGACACCCCAAAACCATAGACATCTCATAACTCATTACTGGATATTTCATTGCACTCCAGAGAGAAGAAATACAGCTCCACCCACCAGAACACTGACACAAGCTTCCCTAACCAGGAAACCTTGACAAGCCACCTGTACAAACCCACACACAGCGAGGAAAAGCCACAATAAAGAGAACTCCACAAACTGCCAGAATACAGAAAGGACACCCCAAACTCAGCAAATTAAACAAGATGAAGAGACAGAGGAATACCCAGCAGATAAAGGAACAGGATAAATGCCCACCAAACCAAACAAAAGAGGAAGAGATAGGGAATCTACCTGATAAAGAATTCCGAATAATGATAGTGAAATTGATCCAAAATCTTGAAATTAAAATGGAATCACAGATAAATAGCCTGGAGACAAGGATTGAGAAGATTCAAGAAAGGTTGAACAAGGACCTAGAAGAAATAAAAAAGAGTCAATATATAATGAATAATGCAATAAATGAAATTAAAAACACTCTGGAGGCAACAAATAGTAGAATAACAGAGGCAGAAGATAGGATTAGTGAATTAGAAGACAGAATGGTAGAAATAAATGAATCAGAGAGGATAAAAGAAAAACGAATTAAAAGAAATGACGACAATCTCAGAGACCTCCAGGACAATATTAAACGCTACAACATTCAAATCATAGGGGTTCCAGAAGAAGAAGACAAAAAGAAAGACCATGAGAAAATACTTGAGGAGATAATAGTGGAAAACTTCCCTAAAATGGGGAAGGAAATAATCACCCAAGTCCAAGAAACCCAGAGAGTCCCAAACAGGATAAACCCAAGGTGAAACACTCCAAGACACATATTAATCAAATTAACAAAGATCAAACACAAAGAACAAATATTAAAAGCAGCAAGGGAAAAACAACAAATAACACACAAGGGAATTCCCATTAGGATAACAGCTGATCTTTCAATAGAAACTCTTCAAGCCAGGAGGGAATGGCAAGACATACTTAAAATGATGAACGAAAATAACCTACAGCACAGATTATTGTACCCAGCAAGGATTTCATTCAAGTATGAAGGAGAAATCAAAAGCTTTTCAGACAAGCAAAAGCTGAGAGAATTCAGCACCACCAAACCAGCTCTCCAACAAATACTAAAGGATATTCTCTAGACAGGAAACACAAAAACGGTGTATAAATTCGAACCCAAAACAATAAAGTAAATGACAACGGGATCATACTTATCAGTAATTACCTTAAACGTAAATGGGTTGAATGCCCCAACCAAAAGACAAAGACTGGCTGAATGGATACAAAAACAAGACCCCTACATATGTTGTCTACAGGAGACCCACCTCAAAACAGGGGACACATACAGACTGAAAGTGAAGGGCTGGAAAAAGATTTTCCATGCAAATAGGGACCAAAAGAATGCAGGAGTAGCAATACTTATATCAGATAAAATAGACTTTAAAACAAAGGCTGTGAAAAGAGACAAAGAAGATCACTACATAATGATCAAAGGATCAATCCAAGAAGAAGATATAACAATTATAAATATATATGCACCCAACACAGGAGCACCACAGTATGTAAGACAAATGCTAACAAGTATGAAAGGAGAAATTAACAATAACACAATAATAGTGGGAGACTTTAATACCCCACTCACACCTATGGATAGATCAACTAAACAGAAAATTAACAAGGAAACACAAACTTTAAATGATACAATAGACCAGTTAGACCTAATTGATATCTATAGGACATTTCATCCCAAAACAATGAATTTCACCTTTTTCTCAAGCGCACATGGAACCTTCTCCAGGATAGATCACATCCTGGGCCATAAAGCTAGTCTTGGTAAATTCAAAAAAATAGAAATCACTCCAAGCATCTTTTCTGACCACAATGCAGTAAGATTAGATCTCAATTACAAGAGAAAAACTATTAAAAATTCCAACATATGGAGGCTGAACAACACGCTACTGAATAACCAACAAATCACAGAAGAAATCAAAAAAGAAATCAAAATTTGCATAGAAATGAATGAAAATGAAAACAAAACAACCCAAAACCTGTGGGACACGGTAAAAGAAGTCCTAAGGGGAAAGTTCATAGCAATACAGGCACACCTCAAGAAAAACGAAAAAAGTCAAATAAATAACCTAACTCTACACCTAAAGCAACTAGAAAAGGAAGAAATTAAGAACCCCAGGGTTAGTAGAAGGAAAGAAATCTTAAAAATTAGAGCAGAAATAAATGCAAAAGAGACAAAAGAGACCGTAGCAAAAATCAACAAAACCAAAAGCTGGTTCTTTGAAAGGATAAATAAAATTGACAAACAATTAGCCAGACTCATAAGAAACAAAGGGAGAAAAATCAAATCAATAAAATTAGAAATGAAAATGGAGAGATCACAACAGACAACACAGAAATACAAAGGATCATAAGAGACTACTATCAACAATTATATGCCAATAAAATGAACAACGAGGAAGAAATGGACAAATTTTTAGAAAAGTACAACTTTCCAAAACTCAAACAGGAAGAAATAGAAAATCTTAACAGACCCATCACAAGCACGGAAATTGAAACCGTAATAAAAAATCTTCCAGCAACCAAAAGCCCCGGTCCAGACTGCTTCACAGCTGAATTCTACCAAAAATTTAGAGAAGAGCTAACACCTATCCTGCTCAAACTCTTCCAGAACATTGCAGAGGAAGGTAAACTTCCAAACTCATTCTATGAGGCCACCATCACCCTAATACCAAAACCTGACAAAGATCCCACAAAAAAAGAAAACTACAGGCCAATATCACTGATGAACATAGATGCAAAAATCCTTAACGAAATTCTAGCAATCAGAATCCAACAACACATTAAAAAGATCATACAGCATGACCAAGTGGGCTTTATCCCAGGGATGCAAGGATTCTTCAATATCCGCAAATCAATCAATGTAATACACCACATTAACAAATTGAAAAACAAAAACCATACGATTATCTCAATAGATGCAGAGAAAGCCTTTGACAAAATTCAACAACCATTCATGATAAGAACTCTCCAGAAAGCAGGAATAGAAGGAACATACCTCAACATAATAAAAGCTATTTATGACAAACCCACAGCAAACATTATCCTCAATGGTGAAAAATTGAAAGCATTTCCTCTAAAGTCAGGAACAAGACAAGGGTGCCCACTTTCACCATTACTATTCAACATAGTTTTGGAAGTTTTGGCCACAGCAATCAGAGCAGAAAAAGAAATAAAAGGAGTCCAAATTGGAAAAGAAGAAGTAAAACTCTCACTATTTGCAGATGACATGATCCTCTACATAGAAAACCCTAAAGACTCCACCAGAAAATTACTAGAGCTAATCAATGACTATAGTAAAGTTGCAGGATATAAAATCAACACACAGAAATCCCTTGCATTCCTATACACTAATAATGAGAAAACAGAAAGAGAAATTAAGGAAACAATTCTATTCACCATTGCAACGGAAAGAATAAAATACTTAGGAATATATATACCTAAAGAAACTAAAGACCTATATATAGAAAACTATAAAACACTGGTGAAAGAAATCAAAGAGGACACTAATAGATGGAGAAATATACCATGTTCATGGATTGGAAGAATCAATATAGTGAAAATGAGTATACTACCCAAAGCAATTTATAGATTCAATGCAATCCCTATCAAGCTACCAACAGTATTCTTCACAGAGCTAGAACAAATAATTTCAGAACTTGTATGGAAATAGAAAAAACCTCGAATAGCCAAAGCGATCTTGAGAAAGAAGAATGAAATTGGAGGAATCAACCTACCTGACTTCAGACTCTACTACAAAGCCACAGTTATCAAGACAGTATGGTACTGGCACAAAGACAGAAATATAGATCAATGGAACAAAATAGAAAGCCCAGAGATAAATCCACGCACATATGGACACCTTATCTTTGACAAAGGAGGCAAGAATATACAGTGGATTAAAGACAATCTCTTTAACAAGTGGTGCTGGGAAATCTGGTCAACCACTTGTAAAAGAATGAAACTAGACCACTTTCTAACACCATACACAAAAATAAACTCAAAATGGATTAAAGATCTCAACGTAAGACCAGAAACTATAAAACTCCTAGAGGAGAACATAGGCAAAACACTGTCTGACATACATCACAGCAGGATCCTCTATGACCCACCTCCCAGAATATTGGAAATAAAAGCAAAAATAAATAAATGGGACCTAATTAACCTTAAAAGCTTCTGCACATCAAAGGAAACTATTAGCAAGGTGAAAAGACAGCCTTCAGAATGGGAGAAAATAATAGCAAATAAAGCAACTGACAAACAACTAATCTCAAAAATATTCAAGCAACTCCTACAGCTTAACTCCAGAAAAATAAATGACCCAATCAAAAATTGGGCCAAGGAACTAAATAGGCATTTCTCCAAAGAAGACATACAGATGGCTAACAAACACATGAAAAGATGCTCAACATCACCCATTATCAGAGAAATGCAAATCAAAACCACTATGAGGTACCATTTCACACCAGTCAGAATGGCTGCGATCCAAAAGTCTACAAATAATAAATGCTGGAGAGGGTGTGGAGAAAAGGGAACCCTCTTACACTGTTGGTGGGAATGCAAACTAGTACAGCCACTATGGAGAACAGTGTGGAGATTCCTTAAAAAACTGGAAATAGAACTGTCTTATGACCCAGCAATCCCACTGCTGGGCATACACACTGAGGAAACCAGAAGGGAAAGAGACACGTGTACCCCAGTGTTCATTGCAGCACTGTTTATAATAGCCAGGACATGGAAGCAACCTAGATGCCCATCAGCAGATGAATGGATAAGAAAGCTGTGGTACATATACACAATGGAGTATTACTCAGCCATTAAAAAGAATACATTTGAATCAGTTCTAATGAGGTGGATGAAACTGGAGCCTATTATACAGAGTGAAGTAAGCCAGAAGGAAAAACACCAATACAGTATACTAATGCATATATATGGAGTTTAGAAAGATGGTAACAATAACCCTGTGTACGAGACAGCAAAAAAGACACTGATGTATAGAACACTCTTATGGACTCTATGGGAGAGGGAGAGAGTGGGAAGATTTGGGAGAATGGCATTGAAACATGTAAAATATCATGTATGAAACGAGATGCCAGTCCAGGTTCGATGCACGATACTGGATGCTTGGGGCTAGAGCACTGAGACGACCCAGTGTGATGGTATGGGGAGGGAGGAGGGAGGAGGGTTCAGGATGGGGAACACATGTATACCGGTGGTGGATTCATTTTGATACTTGGCAAAACTAATACAATTATGTAAAGTTTAAAAATAAAAAAAAAATAAAAGAAAACTTAAAAAAAAAAAAGATAACCTCAAAATGGATTAAAGACCTAAACGGAAGATCAGAAACTAAAATCTCAGAGGAAAACATGGGTAGAACACTCGACTACAGAAATCAAAGCAAAATCCTCTATGACCCACCTCTTAGAGTAATGAAAATAAAATAAAAAAATAAACAAGTGGACAAAACTAATACAATTATGTAAAGTTTAAAAATAAAATAAAATTTAAAAAATCTTAAAAATAAACAAGTGGGACCTAAATAAACCTAAAAGCTTTTGCATAGCAAAAGAAACCACAAACAAGGTGAAAAGACAACCCTCCAAATGGGATAAAATAATACCAAAGGAAACAACAGGCAAAGAATCAATCTACAAAATACACAAGCAGTTCATACAACTCAATACCAGAAAAACAAACAATCCAATCAAAAAGTGGGGAAAAGACCTAAACAGATATTTCTCCAAAGAAGGCATACAGATAGCTAACAAACACATGAAAAGGTGCTCAACATTGCTCATTATTAGAGAAATAAAAATAAAAACTACAATGAGATACCACCTCACATTAGTCAGAATTGCCATCATCAAAATGTCTACAAACAATAAATGATGAAGAGGATGTGGAGAAAAGGGAATTCTCTTGGATTGCTGGTGGGAATGTAAACTGATACAGCCGCAAAATCATCATATGATCCAGCAATCCCACTACTAGGCATATACCCTGAGGAAACCAAAATTGAAAAAGATGCAAGTACCCCAATGTTCATTGCAACACTATTTATAATAGCTAGAACATTGAAGCAATGTAGATGTCCATTGACAGATGAATGGACAGAGAAGCTGATTATATATATATATATATATATATATATATATATATATTTTACACAATGGAATATTACTCAGCCATAAAAAAGAAAGCATTTGAGTCAGTTCTAATGAGGTAGATGAACGTAGAGCCTATTATACAGTGATGTAAGTCAGAAAGAGAAATATAAATATCACATACTACCACATATATAAGGAATCTAGAAAGATGGCACTGATGAAATTATTTTCAGGGCAGATCATGAACTCCTTATTGCCAAATTCAGACTTAAATTGAAGACAGTGGGTAAAACCACAAGACCATTCAGGTATGGCCTAATCAAATCCCTTATGACTACATAGTGGAAGTGAGAAATAGATTTAAGGGACTACATCTGATAGACAGAGTGCCTGATGAACTATGGATGGAGGTTTGTGACATTGTACAGGAAACAGGAATCAGGACCATCCTCAAGAAAAAAAAATGCAAAAAAACCAAAATGGCTACCTGAGGAGGCCTTACAAATAGCCGTGAAAAGAAGAGAAGCAAAAAGCAAAGGAGAAAAAGAAAGATATACCCATTTGAATGCAGAGTTCCAAAGAATAGCAAGGAGAGATAAGAAAGCCTTCCTGAGTGGTCAGTGCAAAAAATAGAGGAAAAAATAGAATGGGAAAGACAAGAGACCTCTTCAAGAAAATTAGAGATACCAAGGGAATATTTCATGCAAAAATGGGTGCAATAAAGGACAGAAATGGTATAGTATAGACCTAAGAGAAGCAGAAGATATTAAGAAGAGGTGGAAATAATACACAGAAGAACTGTACAAAAAAGATCTTCACGACCCAGATAATCATGATGGTGTGATCACTCACACTCACCTAGAGCCAGACATTCTGGAAAGTGAAGTCAAGGGGGCCTTAGGAAGCATCACTACAAGCAAAGCTAGTGGAGGTGATAAAATTCCAGTTGAACTATTTAAAACCCTAAAAGATGATGTTGTGAAAGTGCTGCACTCAACATGTCATCAAACTTGGAAAACTCAGCAGTGGCCACAGGACTGGAAAAGGTCAGTTTTCACTCCAATCCCAAAGAAAGGCAATGACAAAGAATGCTCAAACTACCACACAGTTACACTCATCTCACACGCTAGTAAAGTAATGCTCTAAATTCTCCAAGCCAGGCTTCAGCAATACGTGAACTGTGAACTTCCAGATGTTCAAGCAAGTTTTAGAAAAGGCAGAGGAACCAGAGATCAAATTGGTAACATCTGATAGATCATAGAAAAAGCAAGAGAGTTCCAGAAACATATCTATTTCTGCTTTATTAATTATGCCAAATCCTTTGACTGAGTGGATCACAATAAACTGGAAAATTCGGAAAGAGATGGGAATACCAGACCACCTCACCTGCCTCTTGACAAACCTGTATGCAGGAAGCAACAGTTAGAACTGGACATGGAACAACAGACTGGTTCCAAATAGGAAAAGGAGTATGTCAAGGCTGTATATTGTCATCCTGCTTATTTAACTTATATGACAGAGTACATCATGAAAAATGCTGGGCTGGAAGAAGCACAACCTGGAATCAAGATTGCCGGGAGAAATATCAATAACCTCAGATAGGCAGATGACACCACCCTTATGGCAGAAAGTGAAGAAAAACTAAAGAGCCTCTTGAAGAAATTGAAAGAAGAGAGTGAAAAAGTTGGTTTAAAGCTCAACATTCAGAAAACTAAGATCATGGCATCTGGTCCCATCATTTCATGGCAAATAGATGGGGGAACAGTGGAAACAGTGGCTGATTTTATTTTTCTGGGCTCCAAAATCACTGCAGATGATCACCGCCATGACAGTAAAAGATGCTTACTCCTTGGAAGGAAAGTTATGACCAACCTAGACAGCATATTAAAAAGCAGAGCAGAGACATTACTTTGTCAACAAAGGTCCATTTAGTCAAGGCTATGGTTTTTCCAGTAGTCATATATGGATGTGAGAGTTGGACTATAAAGAAAGCTGAGTGCCAAAGAATGATGCTTTTGAACTGTGGTGTTGGAGAAGACTCTTGAGAGTCCCTTGCACTCCAAAGAGCTCCAACCAGTTCATCCTAAAGGAGATCAGTCCTGGGTATTCATTGGAAGGACTGATGTTGAAGCTGAAACTTCAATACTTTGGCCAACTGATGGGAAGAGCTGACTCATTTGAAAGACTCTGATGCTGGGAAAGATTGAGGGCAGGAGGAGAAAGGGACAACAGAGGATGAGATGGTTGGATAGCATCACTGACTCAATGGACATGGATTTGGGTAGACCCTGGGAGTTGGTGATGGACAGGGAGGCCTGGCATACTGACGTTTATGGTGTCTCAAAGAGCCCGACACGACTGAGTGACTGAACTGACTGATACTTGTGTCACAAAAAAATAGCCTTTAAAACAAAGTTTAGAAAGAAAAATAAAGAATAGCATACAATGATAAGGAGATCAATAACAGAAGAAGATATGACATTTATTAAGATTATATATATATGTATATATATGTGTGTATATATATATATATATATGTATATACAAATCAAAACTAACAGCCATAAAGGGAGACATTGACAGGAATATAATAATAGTACGAGTCTTTAACACCTCACTGACATCAATGGACTGATCTTCTAGACAGAAAATCCATACAATAACAGAGGTCCTACATGACAAAAGACCAGTTGGAATTAACTGTATCTACAGGATGCCACATCCCCAAAAGCCCAGAGTATACCACATACTTTTCAAGCATGTATGGAACATTCTCTAGAATACACCAAATACTATGCCACAAAACAAACCTCAACAAACTCAAGAGGATAAAAATTTCAAGCATTTTTTCTGACCACAACAGCATGAAACTAGAAATCAGCCACAGAAAGATGAGGGGGAAATGAACACATGGAGGCTAAACAATCTGCTACTAATAAACCAATGGGCCAATGATGCCATAAAACAAGAGATCATAAACTATATCAAGAGATCAGATAAGATCAGATCAGTCACTCAGTTGTGTCCGACTCTTTGCGACCCCATGAATCGCAGCACACCAGGCCTCCCTGTACATCACCAACTCCCAGAGTTCATCCAGACTCACGTCTATCGAGTCAGTGATGCCATCCAGCCATCTCATCCTCTGTCGTACCCTTCTCCTCTTGCCCCCAATCCCTCCCAGCATCAAAGTCTTTTCCAATGAGTCAACTCTTTGCATGAGGTGGCCAAAATACTGGAGTTTCAGCTTTAGCATCATTCCTTCCAAAGAAACCCCAGGGCTGATCTCCTTCAGAATGCACTGGTTGGATCTCCTTGCAATCCAAGGGACTCTCTAGAGTCTTCTCCAACACCACAGTTCAAAAGCTTCAATTCTTCGGCACTCAGCCTTGTTCACAGTCCAACTCTCACATCCATACATGACCACAGGAAAAACCATAGCCTTGACTAGACGGACCTTTGTTGGCAAAGCAATGTCTCTGATTTTGAATATGCTATCTAGGTTGGTCATAACTTTCCTTCCAAGGAGTAAGCGTCTTTTAATTTCATGGCTGCACTCACCATCTATAGTGATTTTGGAGCCCAGAAAAATAAAGTCTGACACTGTTTCCACTGTTTCCCCATCTATTTCCCATGAAGTGATGGGACCAGATGCCATGGCCTTTGTTTTCTGAATGTTGAGCTTTAAGCCAACTTTTTCACTCTCCTCTTTCACTCTCATCAAGAGGCTTTTTAGTTCCTCTTCACTTTCTGCCATAAGGGTGGTGTCATCTGCATATCTGAGGTTATTGATATTTCTCCCTGCAATCTTGATTCCAGCTTGTGCTTCTTCCAGTCCAGCATTTCTCATGATGTACTCTGCATATAAGTTAAATAAGCAGGGTGATAATATACAGCTTTGACGTACTCCTTTTCCTATTTGGAACCAGTCTGTTGTTCCATGTCCAGTTCTAACCGTTGCTTCCTGACCTGCATACAAATTTCTCAAGAGGCAGATCAGGTGGTCTGGTATTCCCATCTGTTTCAGAATTTTCCACAGTTAATTGTGATGCACACAGTCAAAGGCGTTGGCATAGTCAATAAAGCAGAAACAGATGTTTTTCTGAAACTCTCTTGCTTTTTCCATGATCCAGTGGGTGTTGGCAATTTGATCTCTGATTCCTCTGCCTTTTCTAAAACCAGCTTGAACATCAGGAAGTTCACGGTTCCCATATTGCTGAAGCCTGGCTTGAAGAATTTTGAGCATTACTTTACTAGCGTGTGAGATGAGTGCAATTGTGTGGTAGTTTGAGCCTTCTTTGGCATTGTCTTTCTTTGGGATTGAAATGAAAACTGACCTTTTCCAGTCCTGTGGCCACTGCTGAGCTTTCCAAATTTGCTGGCATATTGAGTGCAGCACTTTCACAGCATCATCTTTCAGGATTTGGAGTAGCTCAACGGAAATTCCATCACCTCCACTAGCTTTGTTTGTAGTGATGTCAAGAGAAGTGACAATTAAACATAATTTTTATAAAATCTATGGAATGCAGGAAAATCACTAAGAGAAAAGTATTAGTGTTTTTTTTTTTTTCAAAAAGCAACAAAAATTTCAAATAAACAACTTAACCCACCACCTACAAGAATTAGAGAAAGAAGAACAAACAAAACCCAAGGAAACAGTAAAGATCAGAAAGTGAAAGTTGCTGTCGTGTCCAACTCTTTGCTACTCCACGGACTGTACAGTCCATGGAATTCTCCAGGCCAGAATACTGGAGTAGGTAGCCTTTCCCTTCTCCAGAGGATCTTCTCAACCCAGGGATTGAATCCAGGTCTCCCACATTGCACATGGATTCTTTACTAGCTGAGCCACAAGGAAAGCAAGATCCAAAAGAAACAAACAAACAAACAAAGCAATAGAAAATATTAATAGAACAGTGCTGAGCAGGGCCCTGTGGGAATCCAGGGCAGGGAGACCTTTTTATCCCCCATTCCTTGTAGGCAAGATTCCAGACTTCATGACCTTCTCTGTGTTCCAAAGGGCAGAACAGTTGCTAATCAAAGGAGAATTAGCAAGGAAACCATCTGTGGCAAGATTAAAGGGACCAAAGAGGCTCTTAGGTGGTCCAGTCTCTTAATCTTGATAAGCCTCTCTAGGATCTAATATATAACACAAATGAACATTTATGCAAAACAGACTCAACAGATGTAGAAAACAAACAACTGATTACCATAGGGGTGAGGGAAGAATGGAGGGATAACTTTATTATTTTTTTCTTTTTTCTTTTTTTTTTCACTCTTTTTTTTTTATTCAATTTTAATTAAAAAATAAATTATACATGTGTTCCCCATCCTGAACCCTCCTCCCTCCTCCCTCCCCATACCATACCTCTGGGTCGTCCCAGTGCACCAGCCCCAAGCATCCAGCATCGTGCATTGAACCTGGACTGGCATCTCGTTTCATACATGACATTTCACATGTTTCAATGCCATTCTCCCAAATCTTCCCACCCTCTCCCTCTCCCACAGAGTCCATAAGCCTGTTCTATACATCAGTGTCTCTTTTGCTGTCTCGTACTTTTCTAAGAATTTGTCCATTTCTTCCTCGTTGTCCATTTTATTGGCATATAATTGTTGATAATAGTCTCTTATGATCCTTTGTATTTCTGTGTTGTCTGTTGTGATCTCTCCATTTTCATTTCTAATTTTATTGATTTGATTTTTCTCCCTTTGTTTCTTGATGAGTCTGGCTAATGGTTTATCAATTTTATTTATCCTTTCAAAGAACCAGCTTTTGGCTCTGTTGATTTTTGCTATGGTCTCTTTTGTTTCTTTTGCATTTATTTCTGCTCTAATTTTTAAGATTTCTTTCCTTCTACTAACCCTGGGGTTCTTCATTTCTTCCTTTTCTAGTTGCTTTAGGTGTAGAGTTAGGTTATTTATTTGACTTTTTTTCGTTTTTCTTGAGGTGTGCCTGTATTGCTATGAACTTTCCCCTTAGGACTGCTTTTACTGTGTCTCACAGGTTTGGGGTTGTTGTGTTTTCATTTTCATTCGTTTCTATGCAAATTTTGATTTCTTTTTTGATTTCTTCTGTGATTTGTTGGTTATTCAGCAAGGTGTTGTTCATCCTCCATATGTTGGAATTTTTAATAGTTTTTCTCCTGTAATTGAGATCTAATCTTACTGCATTGTTGTTAGAAAAGATGCTTGGAATGATTTCTATTTTTTTGAATTTACCAAGGCTAGCTTTATGGCCCAGGATGTGATCTATCCTGGAGAAGGTTCCATGTGCGCTTGAGAAAAAGGTGAAGTTCATTGTTTTGGGATGAAATGTCCTATAGATATCAATTAGGTCTAACTGGTCTATTGCTGCAAACAAATAACACTGGCGTGCGCTCGCAGTGCCTCAGCCACACTGGGTCTGCCCCCGCTCACGGCGCATGTAACCTCCCTGCCCACACTGCTCGGGCTCTAGGTTGTTCCACCGGGAACAATCCGAGGCTGGCCCTGGGTTGCATGTACCTCCCAGGTCCAAGCCGCTCAGGTTCAGGCACTCGGGTAGTCCTCAGAGGCGCAGACTCAGTTGGGCCTGAGTTTTGTGCTCTTCCCAGGTCCGAGCAGCTCAAGTGATGAGGTTTTTGGCGAGCTCCAATGCTGTGACTTATCGCCTCCTCGCCACTCGGTTATCTGGGTGTAAAACCGGCGCACCTTCTCAGGCAGATGTTAACCGTCCAGACCCCCAAAAAGTTTTAGTTAGCAAAGAAGCCTGCTTACAGTTTTATAGATAATGTCTCTCTGGGGCTGAGATTGCCCCCTTCCGGCTCTGGCTGCCTGTCACCGGAGGGGGAAGGTCTGCAGCCGGCTATCTCTGTTCAATTCTTTGTTCCGTGCGCGGGCCTGATGGTGTCTTAGGTTGGGGCTGGCTTTTCGCGTGGTAGATATCCCACAGTCTGGTTTGCTAGCCCAAATTATTTCGCTCAGATAGTGCTCAGGGTATTCAGGCCAGATTCTTACTCTAACCGATGCAGCCTGCGCTGCGCCTCCCTGCCCAGCCCCCGCTTGCTAATGGCGCATGCAGGCGTCTGCGCTGCTTCTCCGCTGGGGGAGTTACCGTAGGACTCGCAATCTTCGAGTTTTAATTGTTCATTTATTTTTTCTTCCTGTTATGTTGCCCTCTGTGCTTCCAAAGCTCGGCACAGATTCGGCAGCGAGAAGGTTTCCTGGTGTTTGGAAACTTCTCTCTTTTTAAGACTCCCTTCCCGGGACAGAACTCCGTCCCTCCCTCTTTTGTCTCTTTTTTTGTCTTTTATATTTTTTCCTACCTCCTTTCGAAGAGTTGGGTTGCTTTTCTGGGTGCCTGATGTCCTCTGCTGGCATTCAGAAGTTGTTTTGTGGAATTTACTCGACATTTAAATGCTCTTTTGATGAATTTGTGGGGGAGAAAGTATTCTCCCTGTCCTACTCCTCCGCCATCTTGGCTCTTCCCCTCGAGGGATAACTTTAGAATGTGGGATTAAGAGATACAAACTACTATGTATATAATAGATAGGAAATGAGAATATATTGCACATCATAGGAAAATAGAGCCATTATCTTGTAATAATTATTAACACAATACAAGTTACTGTGCTGTACATCTGAAACTAACACAATATTGTAAATCAACTATACTTCAGTGAAAAATATATGTTAAGAAAAAAAGAATTATGCTAGTGGGCATATATGAAATAGACCTCCCTGGTAATGCTGAGTTGCTTTCAGCTTTGCTGCCCCTTTTTATGATTCTAAATTTCTCCTTAAGAAATTTCAGGGAATCTTTAAAAATAACCATCACCCATTCACTTACTCATTCAAAAATATTTACTACGTTCTCACTGTGTGTAGGCACTGTGCTAGACAGTGGAGATGGAATACTGAAAAGAAACTGTCCCTACAGTCTTAGAAGTTACAAGATTGCACAGGTATAGCAGAAAACTGTTAATTTCTCTGGAAATTATATCACAGATCATAAGAAGATGCAGTCATCTGAAATTTCACACACACACACACAAAAAATCTTAATGACAACTTTTAACTAAGAAGTGTTGGGTCCACAAATATGAACAATGGACAGAAGATTCGGCAGAATCTGAGGGATCCACCTGATATGAAGAGCTGATTCATTTGAGAAGACCCTGATGTTGGGAATGATTGAAGGCAGGAGGAGAAGGGGACTACAGAGGATGAGATGGTTAGATGGCATCACTGACTCAATGGACATGAGTTTGTTTAAACTCCGGGAGTTGGAGATGGACATGGAGGTCTGGAGTGCTGCGGTTCATGGGGTCACAAAGAGTCAGACACAACTGAGCGACTGAACTGAACTGAACTGAGGGAAGTCTACCTCTAGGTTGAACCAGACTGAATGTTTATGTCTAATGGAACATTATGGCTTCAGAGGGTGGTTTCCTATGACAGTACAAGCTGGAAAATAGCCAGAAATGGCCCAACACAAAAAAACATTCCAGAAATATTTTGTGGTGAAAGGTTTATCATAATTAAGCTTGTGTCTTCTGAAAGTTTTGAAATGGGAATTGATCAATAGCATTTCAGGCCTATAAAACAATTTCAGAGAAATGGAAGGTTTTTAAAAATTCTGAAAGGTCTTTTCAGCTCTCTTCAGATCTGGTGTGTATTCATAAACCAAATTCTTCATGTAGAATTCATAAGCCAAAACAGAAATTGAAGCACTGAATATGAGTAATAGCCAACAACTTACACTTTACCTGATCACTACAGGTAAGATGACAATTGGAGGTATTAGCTTTGTAATTTTTAAATCAAGTTTTCACTGATAAATGCAAGTGTGAGGTAAATTATTTAGATGATTATTTTGTCAGAGGCATGCTGGTCATGAAGGAGATGGAGTCTAGAATTTTATACCTCATCAAATTCTTTTAAACGTATCTCTGAACTGAAGAGATATTTTCACATGCATTGCAAGTGCATCACATCATTTAATTCAACTTTGAAAAATAGCCAATACAATTTAATGATGATAGAAGAAATACTTGACCTTATGATGAAATGAGAAGCCTGGCTTACAACATTAAGATGATGCAACCATACCATCTAAGCTCACTAGCATTTTACATCTTGAAAGTGTCTTTCAGGCAGTGACATCATAAACATACCCTGTGTGAATAAGTGACATTATGTATGGATGCTTTCTCCTGCTCACTAAGGGCTTTTTGTTCACCAGTAATGTTACTTAAATTGAAGAAAGTAGGGAAAACCACTAGACCATTCAGGTATGACCTAAATCAAATCCCTTATGATTATACAGGGGAAGTGAGAAATAGATTTAAGGGCCTAGATCTGATAGATAGAGTGACTGATGAACTATGGAATGAGGCTTGTGACATTGTACAGGAGACAGGGATCAAGACCATCCCCATGGAAAAGAAATGCAAAAATGCAAAATGGCTGTCTGGGGAGGCCTTACAAATAGCTGTGAAAAGAAGAGACGTGAAAAGCAAAGGAGAAAAGGAAAGATATAAGCATCTGAATGCAGAGTTCCGAAGAATAGCAAGAAGAGATAAGAAACCCTTCTTCAGTGATCAATGCAAAGAAATAGAGGACAACAACAGAATGTGAAAGACTAGAGATCTCTTCAAGAAAATTAGAGATACCAAGGGAACATTTCATGCAAACATGGGCTCGATAGAGGACAGAAATGATATGGACCTAAGAGAAGAAGAAGATATTCAGAAGACGTGGCAAGAATACACAGAAGAACTGTACAAAAAAGATCTTCACAACCCAGATAATCATGATGGTGTTATCACTGACCTAGAGCCAGACATTCTGGAATGTGAAGTCAAGTGGGCCTTAGAAAGCATCACTACGAACAAAGTTAGTGGAGGTGATGGAATTCCCATTGAACTACTCCAAATCCTGAGAGATGATGCTGTGAAAGTGCTGCACTCAATATGCCAGCAAATGTGGAAAACTCAGCAGTGGCCACAGGACTGGAAAAGGTCAGTTTTCATTCCAATCCCAAAGAAAGGCAATGCCAAAGAATGCTCAAACTACCGCACAATTGACTCATATCACACGCTAGTAAAGTAATGCTCAAAATTCTCCAAGCCAGGCTTCAGCAATACATGAATGGTGAATTTCCAGATGTTCAAGCTGGTTTTAGAAACGGCAGAGGAACCAGAGATCAAATTGCCAACATCCGCTGGATCATGGAAAAAGCAAGAGAGTTTCAGAAAAACATCTGTTTCTGCTTTATTGGCTATGCCAACGCCTTTGACTGTGTGGATCACAATTAACTGTGGAAAATTTTGAAAGAGATGGGAATACCAGACCACCTGATCTGCCTCTTGAGAAATTTGTATGCAGGTCAGGAAGCAACAGTTAGAACTGGACATGGAACAACAGACTGCTTCCAAATAGGAAAAGGAGTACGTCAAAGCTGTATATTGTCACCCTGCTTATTTAACTTATATGCAGAGTACATCATGAGAAATGCTGGACTGGAAGAAGCACAAGCTGGAATCAAGATTGCAGGGAGAAATATCAATAACCTCAGATATGCAGATGACACCACCCTTATGGCAGAAAGTGAAGAGGAACTAAAAAGCCTCTTGATGAGAGTGAAAGAGGAGAGTGAAAAAGTTGGCTTAAAGCTCAACATTCAGAAAACAAAGGTCATGGCATCCGGTCCCATCACTTCATGGGAAATAGATGGGGAAACAGTGGAAACAGTGTCAGACTTTATTTTTCTGGGCTCCAAAATCACTACAGATGGTGACTGCAGCCATGAAATTAAAAGATGCTTACTCCTTGGAAGGAAAGTTATGACCAACCTAGATAGCATATTCAAAAGCAGAGACATTACTTTGCCAACAAAGGTCCATCTAGTCAAGGCTATGGCTTTTCCTGTGATCATGTATGGATGTGAGAGTTGGACTGTGAAGAAGGCTGAACACCGAAGAACTGATGCTTTTGAACTGTGGTGTTGGAGAAGACTCTTGAGTGTCCCTTGGACTGCAAGGAGATCCAACCAGTCCATTCTGAAGGAGATCAGCCCTGGGATTTCTTTGGAAGAAATGATGCTGAAGCTGAAACTCCAGTACTTTGGCCACGTCATGTGAATGGTTGACTCATTGGAAAAGACTTTGATGCTGGGAGGGATTGGGGGCAGTTGGAGAAGGGTACGACAGAGGATGAGATGGCTGGATGGCATCGCTGACTCGATGGACGTGAGTCTGGGTGAACTCTGGGAGTTGGTGATGGACAGGGAGGCCTGGCGTGCTGTGATTCATGGGGTCACAAAGAGTCGGAAATGACTGAGCGACTGAACTGAACTGAATGTTACTGGAGTTGGTATCACTGCAGGAAGGTGGCATGGTGCTACTGTAGCTCTCCACTTGTACTCCAATAACAGTTGGAACTAATAAGCAATAAGACAGGAATTTTATTCATAGAAAACGGAATAGAATGATTTTACTGACAACAAATTGCCAACATTTGTTGGAACATAGAAAAAGCAAGAGAATTCCAGAAAAAAAAAAAAAAATCTACTTCTGCTTCATTGACTACGCTAAAGACTTTGACTGTGTGGATCACAGCAAACTGTGGAAAATTCTTAAAGAGATGTGAATACCAGACCACCCTACCTGCCTCCTGAGAAATCTATATGCAGGTCAAGAAGCAACAGTGAGAACTGGACATGGAAAGATGGACTGGTTCCAAACTTAGAAATGAGTCTGTCAAGGCTGGCTGTATATTGTCACCCTGCTTATTTAATTTATATACAGAGTGTGTGTGAGTGTGCATGTTCAGTCAGTTCAGTTGTGTTCAACTCTTTGCTACCCTATGGACTGAAGCTGACCAGGCTACTCTGTCCATGGGATTATGCAGGGAAGAATACTGGGGTGGGTTGCCCTGCCTTCCTCCAGGGGATCTTCCCAATCCCAGGTATCAAACTCACTTCTGCCTGTGTCTCCTTCATTGCAGGCAGATTCTTTACCCACTGAGCCATTTGGGAAGCCCTAAATAAAGAGTATATCATGCCAGATGTCAGGCTGCATGAGTCACAGCTGTAATCAACATTGCTGGGAGAAATATCAATAACCTTAAATATGCAGATGACACCACTCCAGTGGCAGAAAGGAACTAAAAAGCCTCTTGATGAGGGTAAAAGAGGAAAGTGAAAGAGCTGGCTTAAAGCTCAACATTCAAAAAACGAAGATCTTGGCTTCCAGTCCCATCACTTCACAGCAAATAGATGGGGAAACAATGGAAACCGTGACAGATTTTATTTTCTTGGGCTCAAAAATCACTGCAGATGGTGACTGTAGCCATGAGATTAAGATGCTTACTCCTTGGAAGAAAAGCTATGACAAATCTAGATAGAATATTAAAAAGTTGACATATCATTTTGCCAATAAAGGTCTGGATAGTCAAAGCTATGGTTTTTCCAGTAGTCATGTATGGATGTGAGTGTAGCATTATAAAGAATGCTAAGAATTGATACTTTTGAATTGTTGTGCTGGAGAAGACTCTTGAGAATCCCTTGGAGAGCAAGGAGATCAAACTTGTCAATCCTAAAGGAATTCAATATTCATTAGAAGGATTGATGCTGAAGTTGAGGTTCCAGTCCTTTGGCCACCTGATGCAAATAGGTGACTCATTGGAAAAGACCCTGATTCTGGGAAAGATTGAGGGCAGCAGAGAAAGTGGTGACAAAGGATGAGATGGTTGGATGGCATCATAACTCAATGGACATGAATTTAAGCAAATGCTGGGAGATAGTGAAGGACAGAAAAGCCTGGAATGCTGCAGACCGTGTAATCACAAAGAGTGGGACACAACTGAGGGACTGAGCAACAACAACTGACAACAAATTGTTTTGTAAGGCTGCTTGATTTTGACATCAGCTACTAGGCCAGGTTAACAGCAGCAAGAAGTGATCAATAGTATTTAATCAATTTAAGTGAAACTAGATCTGGATTATTAGAAACTGGATTATGAAAAAATAGTGGGAGTCTATTCTCTATAGCTTTAAATCAAAATAATCAAGACATTTGCTACAGGGAGGCAAGATTCCTAGGTCCTGAGATCACACAAGTCCTTTCCAGTCACATGTATGATACTGGATGGTCACAAACATTTCCAATTATCTCTGTACACAAAGACTAGAATCAGGCACACATCCTTGAATACAATTATGCATACATTGATTCATCAAAGAAGCTGTGAACCACAGGTATCTCTGATACTGCAAACATTCAATGTCTGAAACTAGCCTGCCAAATGTACTCTGTTGTCTTGGTAACAGAATATACATGTACATGGAAAAGTCTTATTGCCTAAAGCAACAGGATGTTTAAAAAGTGTTTAAGCTGTTGACTATGGCAAAGGCTGTAGGTTCAACCCAGGAGGTGAGGTTTGAGTCCAATTATAGACAGAGATACAGAATTTGTGCTAAGACAACAGTCATTCATCTATTAACTGACAAGTATTTGTGGTCTGGTACCTATTTGCAATAAACTGTGCCCTGGGAATGCAAAGATGGACTAGGCATAGTCTGGTATGTGCCAGCACAAAGTAATAAATATTAATTGATTAATCAATGAATTTTGTAGAAAGTCATAATTCAATGACCCTAGTTTACTAGTACTTGACTGTATGTGACAAAGAGACCGAAACTCCTGTCTGTATTACCAAGTTATACAGGACAATTTATTTGTAAACTGAAATAAAATGTTATGACTTATTGAATTACAACCACCAGTAAATATATCAACTAAGTAAGACCATAAAATCCAGACAAATGCTGGTATAGGCCAACCCCTATATCACACAAAGTAATGTGTAATTTACTTTGTGTGAGTTATACTCACTGAAGCCTTTAAAACAAAATAATTTCTTATGTTCTCATTCAAGAAAAATTATTCAAATAGACCATCACAAGACTGTAATTCACTTAAGTCAATATATAAAAATAAACCATTAAGGTAATTTGATTTGCCTTTTGTGACTTACCAAATAGAAGTTAAATGTAAGCCAGAATCTTATGGTTCTGTATCTTCAGAACAGTGGGCCCTTGAGAGCGTATGAGTGATTGCAGTTAAACTGCAAAGTAGGTCAACTACTTGGTGACCACTCAGATTAACAATGGGAGTATCCCAAGTGACAGTCTATTTATGACCCTCTGATTACATGCAAAGACCAAAGATGTAAAATCAAATCTCTATTCTAGTAAATCAAAGGCATAACTAAAAGCAAATTATCTTGTTAATATACTTGTAGTTTGCTGGGAAATGTGTATCAAAAGGAGATTCCCCATGGGCTACCTTAATATGAAAAATGCCATGCTGACATTGCCAGGTCTTCTAGGGGTCTGGGAGAGCCCTAGGAATGGCTGCCAGGTGACATCTTGGTGGGGAGATTTAGAATCTGGAGACCTGGTTTTGGAGATCTGGAGACTGACTTCTGCTGCAAATGACTGAAAGACATCATTTCCAGAGCCAAGAAATGGGACACTCTCCACTGGCCCAGTATCTCAGCTCTGAGTTTGGGTTTTAGGATTTTTGGTGATTTGGGGATGGAAAGTTGAGATATGGGAGGAGTTTGGCAAGGAAAAGAACCCAAATGGATTACTTTATGGCTGCAAATGACTTCTGCTAAAGAGAGCATAAACAGAACATTGACTTCTAAGAGTTGGAGAGTCTGGGTCTTGCCATTGATTACATTCCTGAAAAATGTATCATCTGATGACGGCTTGGGTCACAACACCAGGGTGCCTTTCATTGATAATGTCATGTTTCCTTTCACTAGCCTTGAGAATTCAATACTTCTCTGAGGAGGCAGAAGCTGCCTTCCTAGTTTCCTTTGCTCATGTTTCATCCATTTGCCTGGCCCAACTGCTCTTGAAAGTCTGTGTCAAGTTACTGGGGAGGTATCAAGGATCTTTAGCAGGCAATTAGCTTCAACTTAGCCCTTGATATCTGAGATGACCAAAGTTGAGGGTTTACTCTTAAGCTTTTTCTGTGTACTATAAAGCCAGGTCCAAGTATGAATTCTAAACTCTGAAGACCATGCTCAAATCAAGCATGTACCTCTGTGTGACTCTTTCTTATTGGGACCTTTTTTCTAGGAGCCAGAAAGGAGCTCCTGGGAGAGCTGCCCAGGGTCTTGTTGTAACTGTCCTACTAATTAACACATGGCAGAAAACAGCCAAAAATATCTGCAGGCTTGATTTTAAAATGATTTTTATTATATTTTGTAGCTCTTTTATCTTATTTTGGATTATAACTTTTCAGTTACCTTTTAAAATCTTCGAAGGATGGGTTAACAGTTAATATTAATAAACCAAGAAACTCAGGATAGTTCTAAACAAATTAAATTACAAATAACTTTCACCTTATTTAATTCATAATTAAAGGGAATACCTGGAAGGAAGTAAAAAAAGTCATTAATTTTCTCTTCTCTTATTTGGTATTAATCACAGGCTATCTTTTGTCATTTATTTCCTTCTCAAGTCTACTTTTGTGCCCCCTCCACAATGAGTTCCTTGAGAGAAGAGTGAAGTGAAGTGAAGTGAAAGTTTCTCAGTCATGTCCAACTCTTTGCAACCCCACGCAACCCCACTGTATAGTCCATGGAATTTTCCAGGCCAGAATACTGGCGTGGGTAGCATTTCCCTCCTCCAGGGGATCTTTCCAATCCAGGGACAGAACCCAGGTCTCCTGCATTGCAGGCAGATTCTTTACCAGCTGAGCCACCAGCGAAGCCCTTGAGAGAAGAGGGTTTGCCTTAAATCAGCTTGTGACCCCCAATGGCATGTCACACCATCCCATACACAGCACAGTCTTGCACATGTTATTTTAGCTCAGACCCTATTCCCCTGTTTACTTATGACTACTTCTGCTGATTCATCAACCTCAAGGTCTGGGCCATCTTCTGTTTTCCACCTATTAACTTGGTCATTAACCCCAAGTTAAAGCCTACTCAGTAATATCCCACTTTAAATGAGATTCCAATTGAACTGCTTCTTTCTGTTGATTCTAGTTTATGCAATTTGATGTAAATATGTAGATAATGACTGGTTTTAAAAAAGCATTTCAAAAAACAAACAAAAAGTATTTCAAGCTCTAATACATATGTTTCCTTTGTTTTTGAATAGCTACACTTCAACTGAAAATTTTTCTACGAATCCTTTCAGTAAAAAGGACTATATTTATTTGGCAATGCTGAGATTCCTAAAAACAGTTGATTGAAGATTTCTATCTTAATATAAAATTTTCTTATTTGGGGAAGACACCCATATGTGATCATTTATTTTTGTACTAATACTTGTTTTGAATCTTTTCTATATATTTATTCAGCTTTATATCACTGAGTAAAGTGCCCAATAAAAAAGAAAAAGACTTTTGATGATGTACTTTATAATGTAAGTCATCAGTTCAGTTCAGTTGCTCAGTTGTGTCCAACTCTTTGTGATCCCGTGGACTGCAGGCATCCCTATCCATCACCAACTCCTGGAGATTGCTCAATTTAACGTCCATCAAGTTGGTGATGCCATCCAACCATCTCATTCTCTGTCATCTCCTTCTCCTGCATTTAATCTTGCCCAGCATGAGGGTCTTTTCCAATGTGTCAGTTCTTCACATCAGGTGCCAAAGTATTGTATTGGAGTTTCAGTTTCAATTTCAGCATCAGTCCTTCCAATGAATATTCAGGACTGATTTCCTTTAGAATGGATTGGTTGGATCTCCTTGCAGTCCAAGGGAGTCTCAAGAATCTTCTCCAATACTACAGCTCAAATGCATCAATTATTCAGTTCTCAGCTTTCTTTATGGTCCAACTTTCACATCCATACATGACTACTGGAAAAACGTAGCTTTGACTAAATGTACCTTTGTTGGCAAAGTAGTATCTCAGCTTTTTAATACTCTGTCTAGGTTGGTCATAACTTTTATTCAAAGGAGCAAGTGTCTTTTAATTTAATGGCTGCAGACACCATCTGCAGTGATTTTGGAGCCCAAGAAAATAAAGTCTGTCACAGTTTCCATTGTTTCCCCATCTATTTGCAATGAAATGATGGGACAGTGTTACTAGTAACACCAGAAAAGACTTAGGAAATAAATAGATTTTAGCCTAACCTTCTTGGCCCTCACTTGGAAAAGATAAACTTATCAGTGATGTTGTATCTTTGACTAAAAAATGTGGCTCATAAAGGACCTGGAGGGGTTGCCAGTGAAGCAGCTCAGCCCCTCCCACAGCAGGGAATCAGGCCAACACGACTCCCCTGCAGGACACTGGATCCTCAGAGAGGTGACATGCAGACAGAACAAATAAGCTGGGGGCTCATTCAGGCCTGCATTAGAGCCTTGGTAAATCTTTCAGGAGTGCCTCCTCCACAGACTTCAGGGGCTGACCTGGCTTCTATCCCTTCACAGGTTGAGTCTGTGCATTCCATAGTTATGTGAGTCCTTGAAAGCTTTCTAATGAACATAAGTCAGCCCAAGTCATCTTTTATTTCCTGTGCCCACAAAGCCTGCCTGGTAAAGCACAGCCACTCACACATGACCTGGCTGGCACTTCCTAGACCCAGCACTGTTGACAGACCCCTGCCTGTCCCTGCTCAGCTCCCTGATATCTTGATGCCAGCTCTCCTCAGCTGATCACACTCTTTTGACTAAAGGATCCTCCACAGTGAGCTGGAACATCATCTAATAAGCAGAAGCTACCAAGTAAATCCATCTTCTCTGTCCCTCCAGCTTAAATGTATTTTTGCCTCTCCTTCTTCAGACACACACAAAAGCTGCCTTTCCTCTTTTCCAGGGCTGTCCTCAGGTCCATGCCATTCTGAGACTGCAAACCAGCTACAGTTTCCCCTCTCCATCAGCTGCTTCTCCTCAGTCCACTCACCCTTCAGCCACCCTGATTCTAGAAGGCCCTTTCCCATCAAACATTCCCATCAACTCACTGTCAGCTCACTACTTTCTTCAGTTTCTCTCTGTCTCTGCTTCTGAAACCACCACAGTCAGGTTTCTGCTCCCACCAGCCTCACCCAAGGTCACTGAACTGTTCTCATGAAGGTTACCAGGAACTTGCAAAAAGCCATATCAGAGTTTCATTTCAGTTCTTAGCTCAAGGGGAAGGAGCCAAGATGGCGGAGGAGTAGGATGGGGAGAATACTTTCTCCCCTACAAATTCATCAAAAGAGCATTTAAACGTCGAGTAAATTCCACAAAACAACTTCTGAATGCCAGCAGAGGACATCAGGCACCCAGAAAAGCAACCCAGCTCTTCGAAAGGAGAGAGAAGAAATACAGCTCCACCCACCAGAACACCGACACAAGCTTCCCTAACCAGGAATCCTTGACAAGCCACCTGTACAAACCCACACACAGTGAGGAAACGCTACAATAAAGAGAACTCCACAAACTGTCAGAATACAGAAAGGGCACCCCAAACTCAGCAATTTAAACAAGATGAAGAGACAGAGGAATACTCAGCAGATAAAGGAACAGGATAAATGCCCACCAAACCAAACAAAAGAGGAAGAGATAGGGAATCTACCTGATAAAGAATTCCGAATAATGATAGTGAAATTGATCCAAAATCTTGAAACTAAAATGGAATCACAGATAAATAGCCTGGAGACAAGGATTGAGAAGATGCAAGAAAGGTTTAACAAGGACCTAGAAGAAATAAAAAAGAGTCAATATATAATGAATAATGCAATAAGTGAAATTAAAAACACTCTGGAGGCAACAAATAGTAGAATAACAGAGGCAGAAGACAGGATTAGTGAATTAGAAGATAGAATGGTAGAAATAAATGAATCAGAGAGGATAAAAGAAAAACGAATTAAAAGAAATGAGGACAAGCTCAGAGACCTCCAGGACAATATTAAACGCTACAACATTCGAATCATAGGGGTTCCAGAAGAAGAAGACAAAAAGAAAGACCATGAGAAAATACTTGAGGAGATAATAGTGGAAAACTTCCCTAAAATGGGGAAGGAAATAATCACCCAAGTACAAGAAACCCAGAGAGTCCCAAACAGGATAAACCCAAGGAGAAACAGTTCTTAGCTCAAGAGACAAATATTGCAGAAAGTGCTAGTCATTAGCATCATGATGTAAAGACATCATTACAAAATAATGATTTTTTAAAAATGGAATTCCCCAAACATGCTCATCCTCCCCTGTAGCTAGATCTGTGAGCAGAATGGAAGAACACAACATCTGGGTCACATCCATAAAAGGAAGGATATGTCTTTGCATCCCATCCCCCTCCTCCTGCTGGCTGAGACTTGGGTGTGACATGGTCTACACCTGCTACATCTGCCATAGGCATCTATACCCCAGGGATGTAGAAAAATAAGGGATAGGGAGCCACAGCCCCAGATAATCTCATGAAGCCCTACAACCCTGGGACACCCCTGAGCTCAGGGAGACTAACTGAGTGGCTGAGGATTGCAAAGCCAGACTAAAACCCACACCCGAGCTTAATGCACTTCCCAGCACGGTCCTTGGTGAAATGCAAGCAGTTCTGGGAGAGTGGGCTCCCACAGTCTCTGGTACCACGTGCCCATGGTAACTTCTGCTATTGGGTATCAATTTAGCCACCAAAACAGCTCTGCAGAGTCTAAAAATGTTTCTAGGAACTCAACGTCTATATACCTGGTTTGGGATTGTCTTTCTCCTCCTGAAGCACTAAAACTTCTTTTTAAAGTGCCTGAAACAAGAAAATAAAAATAACTTCACATTTTCCTGCTGCAAATCATTTGTGTATTCACTCATTTTCCTGTTTAAAAATATCTAACCAATTGTACCTACTATAAAGACTGTCTTCATTTATGATGCTGCTAAGTCGCTTCAGTCATGTCCGACTCTATGCGACCCCATAGATGACAGCCCACCAGGCTCCCCCATCCCTGGGATTTTCCAGGCAAGAACACTGGAGTGGGTTGCCATTTCCTTCTCCATTTATCCATCTCCATCTATCATTTATGATACTATCGTAAATTACTGTTTATTAACAGGTTTGTTTAAGGGTTCTTTCTCAAAGAGAATGTGCTAAACAAAGAAACTCCATTATTAATTGCTAACAAAGTACATAAAACATCTGTATCATCATCATCCTAAATCCCTTGCCAAGAGAGCTAGAAGTAACTGCAGGCAAGTTTAAGGATCCAGCTTTTCCTTCCTCACTTTCCCACTGACCCTCCCCGTCCTTGTTACTGTGGATACACAATATCCCATCATCTCAAAATTCACCTCAGTTAGTAATTAACTGCTTCTAGAATCTGCTGCTGCTGCTACTGCTAAGTCGCTTCAGTCGTGTCTGACTCTGTGTGACCCCATTGATGGCAGCCACCAGGCTCCCCCATCCCTGGGATTCTCCAAGCAAGAACACTGGAGTGGGTTGCCATTTCCTTCTCCAATGCATGAAAGTGAAAGTGAAGTCATATCTGACTCTTAGCGACCCCATGGATTGCAGCCCATCAGGCTCCTCTGTCCATGGGATTTTCCAGGCAAGAGTACTGGAGTGGGGTGCCATTGCCTTCTCTGCTAGAATCTGCTGCATATGTTTAAATGCACAAATATCTTTGCTACATAATGTTCATGTTTTCCTAATCACAAATCAAGACATTTTATTTAGCAGGCAGGGAAGGAATTTATAGGGAAAATAGAACAGAGTGTTGGAATTTGACATTACCCCAGAAAATGTGGAATATCTATTACCCACTTTGATGGACCATTTAATTTTGAAAAGAGACAAGGTATGAAGCAAAATTTTTAGAGTCCTACTCTGATCCTTGGAGACACTATTTTAAACTTTCTTTTATGAAATTTTCATAGTATAGTCATTGAGAAGGGATCATTTACACTTTATTTCAGAGTATGTCTATCCTATTTAATATTCCATCAATTTACTCTTTTAAAAGAGTTGGGAAACTCAAACAGGGGCTCTGTGTCAACCTAGAGGGGGGGATGGGGAGGGAGATGGGAGGGAGGTTCAAAAGGGAAACGATATTTATATACCTATGGCTGGTTCATGTTGAGGTTGGACAGAAAACAACAAAATTCTATAAAGCAATTATCCTTCAATAAAAATATATTAATTAAAAAAGAGTTATTCTTTTCTGTCAATTTTCTATTTTAACTGGTGTTTTATTTCAATTTCAGATTTGTTTAGTGAATTGAATCCTATGTTTCTATAGAGAAGATTCTTTAAATTGTATCTAAATATATCTTTACTTTCCCATACCCCAGTCTATTTTTTTAACTGTTTCAAATTAAGAGTAAAGATTAACATATTTACTGAATATGCATGGTATTTTTCATAATTCTAAATAATTATAACATTTATTTAACTTTTGTGTTTTAAGGAAAATATATTCCTTTATATTAACATAAGCAAAATTGTACAAAACTTAGTCTACAGCAAAACTAATTTCTTCTCTGGGTTTGTAACGTCTGATCAACAGACTCATAAAAGGTCAGTTCCATTAGTACTATTATGTTTCCAAATAAGTTATCTCCACTCCACAGATAGAATCTGTATTTGCTTGAAGAAATAATTAAACTGTTCATTTGACAGGAGGCAGTGGAAAGCCACAGTGCCAGGTGGCCTTTGTGCTCTTTCAGAGTGACACACCTGTCCTAATTAGCACTGCACCTGGGAAACAAACCATTCATTTATGTAGGCGATGGCATCTGCTTGACTCCCAAGTACAATTTCCAGACCTCTACCTGCTGGAATCCACAAGTTGGCAGGAAAGCTTACTGAATGTCAATTCCTTCAAAGGGCTTGAGCTGGAGCTGCTAAAGTTATCCGAAATGTCCAATTCATCATCAAGCTCTGAATATATATCTGCACATTAATAAAAATAAAGAGCAAATGAACCTTGAAACACAACGGCATCAAGAGGGTATTCATGTTGTAACCTTTTCACTAGAAATACTTTTTTTCAATATTTTCCAAATTGATGTTATCATCTGATAAGAGTCCATCACAGGCCCGGTCTTCATCTTTACCACATGGTTCCTGGAAGCGTTCAGCAGGGAGGTCTGTGATTTCTGAAAGTTCACTTTTCAGGCTTCCTGCTCCACTGCTGCTGCTACTCAAGCTTGCCTTCTCAAAGGTTTCCTGAAGGAGAAACTCAGTTTGTAATACTCACTTCTTTCCCTCCTTCTGCAGGACTTAAAGTTCATTAGAATATATATTAAAATGACTGGAATATCATTATAAATATTTGTGCTGAAGTGGCATCAGTAGTTCTACCTATATAAATGTTATATAATGCCAGAAAGTGAAGAGGAACTAAAAAGCCTCTTGATGAAAGTGAAAGAGGAGAGTGAAAAAGTTGGCCTAAAGCTCAACATTCAGAAAACTAAGATCATGGCATCTGGTCCGATCACTTCATGGGAAATAGATGGGGAAACAGTGGAAACAGTGTCAGACTTTATTTTGGGGGCTCCAAAATCATTGCAGATGGTGATTGTAGCCATAAAATTAAAAGACACTTACTCCTTGGAAGGAAAGTTATGACCAACCTACATAGCATATTAAAAGCAGAGACATTACTCTGCCAACAAAGGTCCGTCTAGTCAAGGCTATGGTTTTTCCAGTGGTCATGTATGGATGTGAGAGTTGGACTGTGAAGAAATCCGAGTGCCGAAGAATTGATGCTTTTGAACTGTGGTGTTGGAGAAGACTCTTGAGAGTCCCTTGGACTGCAAGGAGATCCAACCACTCAATTCTAAAGGAGATCAGTCCTGGGTGTTCTTTGGAAGGAATGATGCTAAAGCTGAAACTCCAGTACTTTGGCCACTTCATGTGAAGAGTTGACTCATTGGAAAAGACTCTGATGCTGGGAGGAACGGGGGCAGGAGGAGAAGGGGACGACAGAGGATGAGATGGCTGGATAGCATCACCGACTCGATGGACATGATTGAGTAAACTCTGGGAGTTGGTGATGGACAGGGAGGCCTGGCATGCTGGGACTCATGGGGTTGCAAAGAGTCAGACACGACTGAGCAACTGAACTGAACTGAGAATTCATTGACCCCATAACTACAAAACAAAGTGGGTTTGCTACCATTGAAAAACAAAGAATAGAAGCGGCAAAATCAGATCAGATCAGTCACTCAGTTGTGTCCGACTCTTTGCAACCCCATGAATCGCAGCATGCCAGGTCACCCTGTCCATCACCAACTCCCGGAGTTCACCCAGACTCACATCCATCGAGTCAGCGATGCCATCCAGCCATCTCATCCTCTGTCGTCCCCTTCTCCTCCTGCCCCCAATTCCTCCCAGCATCAGAGTCTTTTCCAATGAGTCAACTCTTCGCATGAGGTGGCCAAAGTACTGGAGTTTCAGCTTCAGCATCATTCCTTCCAAAGAAATTCCAGGGCTGATCTCCTTCAGAATGGACTGGTTGGATCTCCTTGAAGTCCAAGGGAGTCTCAAGAATCTTCTCAATACTACAGCTCAAAAGCATCAATTATTCAGTTCTCAGCTTTCTTTATGGTCCAACTCTCACATCCATACATGACCACAGGAAAAACCATAGCCTTGACTAGATGAACCTTTGTTGGCAAAGTAATGTCTCTGCTTTTGAATATGCTATCTAGGTTGGTCATAACTTTCCTTCGAAGGAGTAAGCATCTTTTAATTTCATGGCTGCAGTCACCATCTGTAGTGATTTTGGAGCCCAGAAAAATAAAAGTCTGACACTGTTTCCACTGTTTCCCCATCTATTTCCCATGAAGTGATGGGACCGAATGCCATGATCTTCATTTTCTGAATGTTGAGCTTTAAGCCAACTTTTTCACTCTCCACTTTCACTTTCATCAAGAGGCTTTTGAGTTCCTCTTCACTTTCTACCATAAGGGTGGTGTCATCTGCATATCTAAGATTATTGATATTTCTCCTGGCAATCTTGATTCCAGCTTGTGTTTCTTCCAGTCCAGTCTTTCTCATGATGTACTCTGCATATAAGTTAAATAAGCAGGGTGACAATATACAGCCTTGATGAACTCCTTTTCCTATTTGGAACCAGTCTATTGTTCCATGTGTAGTTCTAACTGTTGCTTCCTGATCTGCATACAAATTTCTCAAGAGACAGATCAGGTGGTCTGCTATTCCCATCTCTTTCAGAATTTTCCACAGTTTATTGTGATCCACACAGTCAAAGGCTTTGGCATAGTCAATAAAACAGAAATAGATGTTTTTCTGGAACTCTCTTGGTTTTTCTATGATCCAGCGGATGTTGGCAATTTGATCTCTGGTTCCTCTGCCTTTTCTAAACCAGCTTGAACATCAAGAAGTTCACGGTTCACATATTGCTGAAGCCTGGCTTGAAGAATTTTGAGCATTACTTTACTAGCGTGTGAGATGAGTGCAGTTGTGCAGTAGTTTAAGCATTCTTTCTTATTGCCTTTTTTGGGGATTGGAATGAAAACTAACCTTTTCCAGTCCTGTGGCCACTGCTGGGTTTTCCACATTTGCTGGCATATTGAGTGCAGCACGTTCACAGCATCACCTTTCAGGATTTGGAATAGCTCAACTGGAATTCCATCACCTCCACTAGCTTTGTTCGTAGTGATGCTTTCTAAGGCCCACTTGACTTCACATTCCAGGACGTCTGGCTCTAGGTCAGTGATCACACCATCGTGATTATCTGGGTCATGAAGATCTTTTTTGTACAGTTCTTCTGTGTATTCTTGCCATCTCTTCTTAATATCTTCTGCTTCTGTTAGGTGCATACCATTTCTGTCCTTTATCGAGCCCATGTTTGCATGAAATGTTCCTTTGGTATCTCTGATTTTCTTGAAGAGATCTCTAGTCTTTCCCATTCTGTTGTTTTCCTCTATTTCTTTGCATTGATCGCTGAAGAAGGCTTTTTTAATCTCTTCTTGCCATTCTTTGGAACTCTGCATTCAGATGTTTATATCTTTCCTTTTCTCCTTTGCTTTCTGCTTCTCTTCTTTTCACAGCTATTTGTAAGGCCTCCCCAGACAGCCATTTTGCTATTTTGCATTTCTTTTCTATGGGAATGGTCTTGATCCCTGTCTCCTGTACAATGTCATGGACCTCATTCCATAGTTCATCAGTCACTCTATCTATCAGATCTAGGCCCTTAAATCTATTTCTCACTTCCACTGTATAATCATAAGGGATTTGATTTAGGTCATACCTGAATGGTCTAGTGGTTTTCCCTACTTTCTTCAATTTAAGTCTGAATTTGGCAATAGGGAGTTCATGATCTGAGCCACATTCAGCTCCTGGTCTTGTTTTTGCTGACTGTATAGAGCTTCTACATCTTTGGCTGCAAAGAATATAATCAATCTGATTTCGGTGTTGACCATCTAGTGATCTCCATGTATAGAATCTTCTCTTGTGTTGTTGGAATAGGGTGTTTGTTATGACCAGTCATTTTCTTGGCACAACTCTATTAGTCTTTGCCCTGCTTCATTCTGTATTCCAAGGCCAAATTTGCCTGTTACTCCAGGTGTTTCTTGACTTCCTACTTTTGCATTCCAGTCCCCTATAATGAAAAGGACATATTTTTTGGGTGTTAGTTCTAAAAGGTCTTGTAGGTCTTCATAGAACCATTCAATTTCAGCTTCTTCAGTGTTACTAGTTGGGGCATAGACTTGGATTACTGTGATATTGAATGGTTTGCCTTGGAAACGAACAGAGATCATTCTGTCGTTTTTGAGATTGCATCCAAGTACTGCATTTTGGACCCTTTTGTTGACCATGATGGCCACTCCATTTCTTCTGAGGGATTCCTGCCCGCAGTAGTAGATATAATGGTCATCTGAGTTAAATTCACCCATTCCAGTCCATTTCAGTTCGCTGATTCCTAGAATGTCAACATTCACTCTTGCCATCTCTTGTTTGACCACTTCCAATTTGCCTTGATTCATGGACCTGACATTCCAGGTTCCTATGCAATATTGCTCTTTACAGCATCAGACCTTGCTTCTATCACCAGTCACATCCACAGCTGGGTATTGTTTTTGCTTTGGCTCCATCCCTTCATTCTTTCTGGAGTTATTTCTCCACTGATCTCCAGTAGCATATTGGGCACCTACTGACCTGGGGAGTTCCTCTTTCAGTATCTTATCATTTTGCCTTTTCGTACTGTTCATGGGGTTCTCAAGGCAAGAATACTGAAGTGGTTTGCCATTCCCTTCTCCAGTGGGCCACATTCTGTCAAATCTCTCCACCATGACCCGCCTGTCCTGGGTTGCCCCACGGGCATGGCTTAGTTTCACTGAGTTAGACAAGGCTGTGGTCCTAGTGTGATTAGATTGACTAGTTTTCTGTGAGTATGGTTTCAGTGTGTTTGCCCTCTGATGCCCTCTTGCAACACCTACCGTCTTACTTGGGTTTCTCTTACCTTGGGTATGGGGTATCTCTTCACGGCTGCTCCAGCAAAGCACAGCCATTGCTCCTTACCTTGGACAAGGGGTATCTCCTCACTGCTGCCCTTCCTGACCTTCAATATGGGATAGCTCCTCTAGGCCCTCCTGGGCCCGCTCAGCCACGGCTCTGGGTAACTCCTCTCGTCACTGCCCCTGGCCTCGGGTGTCTCCAGGGGAGTTCTACTTGAGCCTCCTTCTCCTCTAGAAGACTTTCCAATATCAACAGATAGGCCTGACCCAGGTTGCTTACAAGAGATATTTTCTAATCCTCCCACTAAGGAGTAAATTATATAGAATAATTTTGGAAATAAGAGTCCAAGTGGGAGGATTAGAAAGACCTTGAGCTAACATCCTCCCATGGGTACAGAAAAATGGCAAGTAGTTACAGAGCAACTACTGATGAGAAAAATTGAAATATAATAGAAAATATCTCCTACAACTAAAGATAAAAAGAAGAAACCACAATGAGACAGGATAGGTGGAGGCACAGTAATTCAAGACCATATAACCCTGTGTGGGTGACCCACAAGCAGGAAAATAATTATAAGTTAGAGATTTTCACTAAAGAGCAATGGGTCCATACCCCAAACCAGGGCCCCCAGCCCAGGCATCATACACCAGGAAAATGAGACCCCAGAATATTTGCTTTTGAAGGCCAGCTGGGCTCACTTCCAGGAGAATAAGAAAACTTTAGGACACAGAAATTCCACTATCATAGGACAAACAAAATTTCACACATTCTAGGACCCAGGGTAGAAGCAATAACTTGAAAGTAACCTGGGTCAGGCCTATCTGTTGATATTGGAAAGTCTTCTAGAGGAGAAGGAGGCTCAAGTAGAACTCCCCTGGAGACATAGACATGGGTGACAGCCATTTTGGGGAACTCAATTTAGCAGTGCAAGTACCATTGTGGAATCCTACCTCCAGCTTACCATCCACCAGAAACCAGTCCCACCCCAGTCCCTTCCCAGTACCAGTGCCCTTCAGTTTGTAGGCACCAGTACTGAGCAGTGTCAGGTCAATCAGATAATCAAGAGAGGACAGAGCTCCACTCACTAGAAGTCTGGCTTCCATAAGACCCCCTGAGCCCACAGCTGCCACTGGATAAGGCCCTGACCACCAGCGAGCCCAGGAACCAGCCCCATACACCAGTGTGCAAGCACTGGACCAGGGGCCCTGAGGTCCTCCAGTCAGTGACCCTGTGATTTGGTCCCACCAACTAGTGGGCAGACACCACCACCACAACCACTGTAACCCTACAGCCTGCCTTGTCAGGACTCAGCCAATCCATCAGCAGGCTTACATCAGCCCTAAGACCTTCTGGGCCTGGGCCCCATCCATCAGTAGACCAAAACAAATTTTGAGAAATCTTGAGCACTTCAGTCAGCTACCCTGGAATCCAGCCCCACTCACAGTGGGCCAGCAACAACTTTGGGAAACTTCAGAACCCACAGCCAGGTGGACCAGAAATCAGGCTTACCCAATAGCAGACCAACACTAGATATGGGGATGCTGGCCCCACAACCCCCACCCCAGAACACAGCTCCACCATCAGCAGGACCATCACTAGCCAAGGCACCTCCAGGGGCTCTACAGTCAGCTACACCATGATCTGGCTCCAACAACAAGTAGCTGACAACCTCTGCATATGTCAACCAACTAGACCACAGACCAGCCATACCTACAAGACCATTCACATAGTCTGCCACAAAGAAGGACTCATACAGCTCACATAGGGGGAAACTCTAGAGTACATAGCTCTGTTGACAGAGAGGGAGTGTGATGCTGGAACATATAGGATGTTTCCCACAAAAGGCCATTTCTCCAAAGTCAGGAAACATAACAAACCTACTGAATACAAAGAAACAAAAACAGAAAATTAGGCAAAATGAGGTGACAGAGGAACATGCTCCCAGTGAAGAAATAATATTAAACCCCAAAAGAAGAATTAAATGAAGTTGAGAGAAGTAATCTACCCAATAGAGTTCAGGCAATGTTTGATGGTGAAGATGGTCAAAGAAGTCCAGAAAAGATTGGACAAACAGAGTGAGAAGTCAGAAATTTTAGCAGAGCTGGAAAATATAAAGAACAAAACAGAGATGAAGAATACAATAACAGACAAGAAAAACAAACAAACAAACAACAACAAAAAAAAACCAAAAGGAATCAATGATAGATTGGATGGTAGAGGAATAGATCAGCTGGAAGCTGGAAGGCAGAATAATGGAAATCACTGAGGCTGGAGAGAAAAAAGAAAGAGTGAGGATAGTTTGAGAGACATCTGAGATAACATCAACCACATTAATATTCACATTATAGAGTACAGGTGTCCCAGAAGAAGAAGAGAGAGAAAGAGGCTGAGAACATATTTGAAAAAGTCCCCAAACCTGGGAAAGGAAATAGGTATTCAGGTTCAGAAAGCACAGAGTCCCAGAGAGGACTGACCCAAAGAGGACCACAACAAGACACACTGTAATTAAAATGGCAAAAATTAAAGATAAAGAAAGAATATTAAAAGCAAAAAAAAAAAAAGGCAAGAAGTTACATACAAGGGAACTCTCATAAGGCCATCAGCTGGCTTTTTAGCAGAAACTGCAGTCCAGAAGGGAGTGGCATTTTATAGTTAAAGTGATGAAAGGGAAAACTTACAACCAAGAATATTCTACCTGGTAAAATTCTCATTCAGATTTGGTGGACATAAAGAGTTTTAGAGACAAGCAAAAGCTCAGAGTTCAGCACCACCAAAGCAGCTTCACAAGAAATGTTAAAGGAACTTCTCCAAGTAAAAGAAAAAATGCCACAACTAAAAAAGGAAAAGACTCACTGGTAAAGACAAATAAACAGTAAAGGTAGTAAGCTAACCATGAACAAAGATAGTAGGATGATTAAGAACTAAAGTAGGATGATTAAGAGCTGAAGAGCCTCTTGATGAAAGTGAAAGAGGAGAGTGAAAAAGTTTGCTTAAAAGTCAACATTCAGAAAACTACGATCATGGCATCTGGTCCCATCACTTCATGACAAATAGATGGGGAATCAGTGGAAACAGTGACAAACTTTATTTTCTTGGGCTCCAAAATCACTGCAGATGGTGATTGCAGCCATGAAATTAAAAGATGTTTACTCCTTGGAAGAAAAATTATGACCAACCTAGACAGCATATTAAAAAGCAGAGACATTACTTTGCCAACAAAGGTCCATCTAGTCAAGGCTATGGTTTTCCCAGTAGTCATGTATGGATGTGAGAGTTGGACTATAAAGAAACCTGAGTGTAGTAGAATTGATGCTTTTGAACTGTGGTGTTGGAGAAGACTCTTGAGAGTCCCTTGGACTGTAAGGAGAGCCAACCAGTCCATCCTAAAGGGAATCAGTCCTGAATATTCACTGGAAGGACTGATGTTGAAGTTGAAACTCCAATACATGCCACCTGATGAGAAGAGCTGACTCATTTGAAAATACCTGATGCTGGGAAAGATTGAAGGCAGGAGGAGAAGGGGAAGACAGAGGATGAGATGGTTGGATGGCATCACCGACTCAATGGACATGAGTTTGAGTAAACTCCAGGAGTTGGTGATGGACAGAGAGACCTGGCATTCTGCAGTCCATGGAGTCTCAAAGAGTTGGACACAACTGAGCAACTGAACTGAAGTGAACAGATACATCAATAACTACTTTAAATGTACATGGACTAAATGCTCTTATCAGATGATACACTGTGGATGAATGGATGAAAAGGCAAAATGTACATATATGCTGCTTACAAGACACTCACTATGCTGTCTACAAGACACTAACTGTGCTGCCTATGGGACACTCACTTCAAATCTAAAGATACACAAAGACAAAGTGAGGTGATGGAAAAGTTATTCCATGAAAAATGGAAATGAAAAGAAAGCTGGAGTAGCAATACTTGTATTAGACAAAACAGAACTTAAAACAAAGACTGTAAAGAGACAAAGAAGATTTTCAGGTCAATAAGAAGATATAACAACTGTAAATATGTATGTATCCAACATAAATACCTAAATACACAAAGCAAATATTAACAACATAACTAGAAAAATTGATAGTAAAACAATAACAGCAGGTGATTTTAACACTCTACTTACATCAATGGAGAGATCATCCAAACAGAAAGCCAATAAGGAAACATTGGCTTAAATGACACAATAGACCATACAGACTTAATAGATATACACAAAACACTCTACCCAAAAGCAGAAAATTACACATTCCTTTTAAGTGTACAAAGAACATTCTCCAGGATGGATCATATATTAGGACACAAAATATGTCTGAGTAAATTTAAGAACAATGAAATCATAGCGAGGGTATTTTCTGACCATAACACTATGAGATTAGAATCAACTACATGGGACAAAACTATAAGAACACAAACTAATAAAAGCTAAACAGTATGTTACTAAACAACCAATGGATTACTGAAAAAATCAAATAGGAAATCAAAAAATATTTGTAGACAAATGAGAATGAAACAATTCAAAATCTATGGGATACAAGAAAACCACTTTGAAGGTTGAAGTTTATAGTAATAAAAGCCTACCAGATGGTGACTACAGCCATGAAATTAAAAGACACTTGCTCCTTGCAAGGAAAGCCATAATCAACCTAGACAGCATATTAAAAAGCAGAGACATTACTTTGCCAACAAAGGTCCATCTATTCAAGGCTATGGTTTTTCCAGTAGTCGTGTATGGATGTGAGTTGGACTATAAAGAAAACTGAGCACCAAAGAATTGATGCTTTTGAACTGTGGTATTGGATAAGACTCTTGAGAGTCCCTTGGACTGCAATGAGAGCCAACCAGTCCATCCTAAAGGAAATCAGTCCTGAATATTCATTGGAAGGACTGGTGCTGAAGCTGAAGCTCCAATACTTTGGCCAACTGATGCAAAGAACTGACTCATTGGAAAAGACCCTGATGCTAGGAAAGATTGAGGGCTGGAGAAGGAGATGACAGAGGATGAGATGGTTGGATGGCATCACGGACTCAATGGACATGAGTTTGAGTAAACTCCTGGAGTTGGTGATGGACAAGGAAGCCTAGAGTGCTGCAGTCCATGGGGTCGCAAAGAATCAGACATGACTGAGCAACAAACTGAAGCCTAACTTAGGAAACAAAAATAAAATCTCAAAAAAAAAAAAAAAAAAAAAAAAACAACAAAATTAACCCTACACCTAGAGGAATTTGAAAAGGAAAAATGAAGATAAAGGTTAGTAGAAGGAAAGAAAACATAAAGATCAAAGCAGAAATAAATGAAATAGAGACCAAAAAAAAAACAAAACAATTAAAAAGTCAGCCTATTTCACTTCCAGTGATTGGTCTGTTCAAATTATCCATTTCTTCTTGATTCAGTTTTGACAGGCTGTATGTTTCTAAAAACTTATCAATTTCTTCTGGATTGTCCAATATGTTGGCATATAATTGTTCATCACATTGTTTCTTTCTGTCTAATTTTTTTAAAATTTCTGTGGAATTGGTTGTTATTTCTTCACTTTCATTTCTTTTTTTTGGGGGGGGGAGGGGAGGTGGTCCACTGTCTTTTATTCTTGGTGAGTTCTTCAGTTTGTTAATGTGGTGTTTCACAGTGATTAATTTGTGGATATTGAACCATTTCTGCATCCTAGAGATGAATCCCACTTGATGAAGATATATAATACTTTTAATGCATTGTTGAATATGATTTGCTAATATTTTGTTGAGGATTTTAGCATTTCTGTTTATTAGTGATATTGGTAAGTAATCTTTTTAGTTATATCTTTGTCTGGCTTTGGTATTAGTGTGATACTGGCCTTATAGAATGTGTTTAGAAGCATTTCTTCCTCTGAAACTTTTTGGAATAGTTTGTGAAAGATAGGTGTTAACTTTTTAAAAAAAAAAAAATGTTTGGTAGAGTTCACCTGTGAAGCATCTGGACCTGGACATTTTGCTTGTTGGATTTTTTATTACTATTTTAATTTCATTACTGGTAATTGGTCTATTAATATTTCTGCTTTTTCCTAGTTCAGTCTTGGGAGTTCTTGCATTCTTTGGAATTTGTTCCATTTTTTCTTCATTGTCCAGTATATTGGCTTATAGTTGTTTATAGAAATCTCTTATGATTGTATTTCTGTGGTGTTTGTAATCTTTCCTTTTTCATTTCTGATTTTACTGATTTTATCACTCTGTCCATGCTCTGCAACAAGAGAAGCTGCCACAATGAGATTCCCATGCATTGCAACTAGAAAGTAAACCCTACTTGCTACAACTAGAGAAAGCCCTGTGCAGCAACAAAGAGCTTATGCACTGCAACAAAGACTCAGTGCAGCCAAAAAAAAATTACATTAATTAAAAATTTTTAAAAGATTGAAAAGAAGGGAACACTCACAACATTACTCTATGATACTGATACTCTATGATACTGATAGTTTTACTGATACTAAAAACAGACACTGACAAAAAAAAAAAAATTACAGGCCAATATCTTTGATTAATATAAATGCAAAAATCTTCAACAAAATATTAGAAAAGCAAATACAACAATACATAAAAATCCCTTTTCATACACCATGATCAAGCTGGATTCATCCCAGTGTCTCAAAGATGGCTCCACATATGCAAATCAATCAATGTGGTACACCATAGCAACAAAAGAAAATTGAAAAAAACATGATCATTTCAATGTGCATGCATGTTAAGTTGTTTAGTCATGTCCAACTCTTTGTGATGCTATGGACTGTAGCCTGCTAGGCCCCTCTGTGCACGGGATTTCCCAGGCAAGAATACTGGAGTGCATTGCCATGTCCTCCTCTAGGGGATCTTCCTGACCCAGGGATCAAACCCACGTCTCTTGTGTCTCCTGTATTGGCAGCAGGTTCTTTACCACTAGCGCCACCTGGGAAGCCCCATAGATGCATTAAAAACCTTTGATAAACATCACTCATTATCAGAGAAATGCAAATCAAAACCATAATGAGGTACCATCTCACACCAGTCAGAATGGCTGCTATCAAAAAGTCTACAAACAATAAATGCTGGAGAGGGTGTAGAGAAAAGGGAACCCTCTTACACTGTTGGTGAGAATGCAAACTAGTACACCCACTATGCAGAACAGTGTGGAGATTCCTTAAAAAACTGGAAAATAGAACTGCCATACGACCTAGTAATCCCACTGCTGGGCATACATACCAAGGAAACCAGAATTGAAAGAAACACGTGTACCCCAATGTTCATCACAGCACTGTTTACAATAGCCAGGACATGGAAGCAACCTAGATGTCCATCAGCAGATGAATGGATAAGAAAGCAGTGGTACATATACACAATGGAATATTACTCAGCCATTAAAAAGAATGCATTTGAATCAGTTCTAACGAGGTGGATGAAACCAGAGCCTATTATACAGAATGAAGTAAGTCAGAAAGAAAAACAGTATATCAACACATATATATTGGAGAAGGCAATGGCACCCCACTCCAGTACTCTTGCCTGGAAAATCCCATGGATGGAGGAGCCTGGTGGGCTGCAGTCCATGGGGTTGCTAAGAGTCGACACGACTGAGTGACTTCACTTTCACTTTTCACTTTCATGCATTGGAGAAGGAAATGGCAACCCACTCCAGTGTTCTTGCCTGGAGAATCCCATGGACGGGGGAGCCTGGTGGGCTGCCATCTCTGGGGTTGCACAGAGTCAGACACGACTGAAGTGACTTAGCAGCAGGGGCAGCAGCAACATATATATATGGAATTTAGAAAGATGGTAACAATGATCCTATATGTGAGACAGCAAAAGAGACACATAAGTATAGAACAGTCTTTTAGACTCTGTGGGAGAAGGCAAGGGTGTGATGATTTGAGAGAATAGTATTGAAACATGTATATTATCATATGTGAAACAGATCGTCAGTCCAGGTGCAATTCATGAGACAGAGTGCTCAAGGCTGGTGCACTGGGATGATCCTGAATGATTGGATGGGGAGGGAGGTGGGAGGTGGGTTCAAGACAGGGAACACATGTACACGCATGGCTGATTCATGTCCATGTATGGCAAAACCACTACAATATTGTAAAGCAGTCTTTAAATAAAATAAATTAAAATTTTAAAATAAATGAACAACAAAAAAAAAGAAACTTTAACAAAATTCAACATCCATTCATGAAAAATAGTCTGACTAAAGTGGATATAGATAACGGGAGCCTGGTTGGATCCAGGGATTCCCTCAGGAGGATGGCATTGGCAAAAAGAATAGCAAAGCAGAGATTTTAGAGGCTCATTAATAACTGGTTTATGCTGGAAATCAATAAAATTTGTGACACCGAACTTGCTCTGACTATGGAGGCAGCAGGTGCCCTCTCGAATAGCAGAAGGTGCACCACCTTGGGAGCCTTCTCGAGTGGGTCTTAGAAGCCCAGGCAAATAAGTAGTCCCAGAGGACCCCAAGCTCCAATTATTTTGGCCTGAAAAGATAGAGAAGAAAAGGAGAGAAAAGGAAGCAAGAAAGAATGACATGGGGAGACCAAGCCTGTTGAGCAAGGCCTGTAGCTTTATTTTCAAAGGAAGCTTATATACCTAAAGTTGTGCATAGAGGATAATAGGGGGTGTGAAATCATGCAAAGTCAGCAGTCTTTGATCCTTATTGAGACCAGGCTTTCTTTTCTGCAAACTTGTCATATACAAATGGTTTAGGTGATTTACATCATCTTCTGGCCAGAAGGCCTGTTAACATTTTATGACTCTGATAAAGGTTTGTCAACCATAAGACTTATTTTCTCTAAGAGTAATTATTTTAAAGTTTGGCGCCATCCTCCGAAGGTGTTACATAAAGTTGCATTCCTACAGGGCAAAGGTGCAGTGGGTTTACAACAAAGGAAATAATTTATTACCTTAAGAGTCTAAAGTTGTTAATACCAAGGCCACTACTTATTTTTTCTACATACCAACTATATTAATTAATACACTTCCAAGGATACAATACAGGGGATGTGGAAACTTGGCAGCAAGCATTGGCTCAACAATGAAATCTTCTACTAGTTTTATTCTGACAATTTCTAACTCCCCGAGAGACTCTATACTATTTGAATATCTTAAGCTTCCTGTACCTCTCATGGTTGGGAGACTGTAAACAATCATATGCATTGCTGTAGGAGTCCAGGTAAACCTGTCAGGCAAGTTAGAGAGCTGTCTCAGGGGTTTGGACTTAAACACTCCTATTATGCCCAGGAGACTTATTAACTAGAGCTTAAGTTGATTTCCTTCAGAGAAGGGTGGTCGGGGATAGCCCCCCATTAATGTCAGAAGAGTTGGTGAAAGTCATAAAATAGTAAAACAGACAGATTCTGGTTTTGGGGTAGATGCTCAGGCAGAACCAGGGGGCCCCTTGAGCCCTGATTCACCTTTGCATATCAGGCCTCTCTGCATGACCTTTGTCATTGGTGGGAACTCCCGTGCTGGCTCCTGGCATATAGAGATAAAATCAGTTCTATTCAGTCACTAAGTCGTATCCGACTCTCTGCAACCCCATGGACTGCAGCATGCCAGGCTTCCCTGTCCATCACCAACTCCTAGAGCTTTCTCAAACTCATGTCCCGACTTGATAGAGGTAACATCAGTTCAGTTCAGTCGCTCAGTCCTGTCCAACTCTTTGAAACCCCATGAATTGCAGCACTCCAGGCCTCCCTGTCCATCACCAACTCCCAGAGTTCACTCAAACTCACAACCATCGAGTCAGTGATGCCATCCAGCCATCTCATCCTCTGTCATCCCCTTCTCCTCCTGCCCCCAATCCCTCCCAGCATCAGAGTCTTTTCCAATGAGTCAACTCTTTGCATGAGGTGGCCAAAGTACTGGAGTTTTAGCTTTAGCATCATTCCTTCCAAAGAACACCCAGGACTGATCTCCTTTAAAATGGACTGGTTGGATCTCCTTGCTGTCCAAGGGACTCTCAAGAGTCTTCTCCAACACCACAGTTCAAAAGCATCAATTCTTCGGCGCTCAGTTTTCTTCACAGTCCAACTCTCACATCCATACATGACCACAGGAAAAACCATAGCCTTGACTAGACGGACCTTTGTTGGCAAAGCAATGTCTCTGCTTTTGAATATGCTATCTAAGTTGGTCATAAGTTTTCTTTGAAGGAGTAAGCGTCTTTTAATTTCATGGCTGCAGTCACCATCTGTAGTGATTTTGGAGCCCAGAAAAATAAAGTCTGACACTGTTTCCACTGTTTCCCCATCTATTTCCCATGAAGTGATGGGACCAGATGCCATGATCTTTGTTTTCTGAATGTTGAGCTTTAAGCCAACTTTTTCAGTCTCCTCTTTCACTTTTATAATTCAGCATAATAAAAGCTATTTATGACAAACTTACAGTCAACATAGTATTCAATGGTGAAAAGTTGAAAACCTTTCCACTTAATTCAGGGAACAAAGATGACCACTCTCATGACTTCTATTCAACATATGAAATGCAACAGCAGTCAGACAAGAAATTAAAGACATCCAAATTGGAAGGAAAGAAGTAAAACTGTCATTATATGCAGATAATATGATGCTATCTATAGAAAACCCTAAAAATTCCACACAAAAATTCCTAGAACTGATAAATGAATTCAGCAAGTTATTAGGGTACAAGATTAACATACAGAAATTGGTTGCATTTTTTTCACTAACAGTAAAATATCAGAAGAAGACAGTCTTTTTTTTTTTTTTAATCTCTTTTTAAATTTTGCCTCCCCCCCCCAAAAAAAAAAAAAAAAAACACTTAGGGATAAACCTGACCAAGCAGGTGAAAGACTTATACACTGAAAACTATAAAACATTGATAAAGGAAATTGAAGATGATTCAAAGAAATGGAAAAACATTGCATGATCTTGGATTATAAGAATTAATATTGTTAAGATTGCCATACTACCCAAAGCAATCTACAAATTTCCTGAAATCTTTATCAAATTACCCATGACATTTTTCACAGAACTAAAACAAATAATCTTAAAAATTATATGGAACCACAAAAAGACCCAGAATTGCCAAAGTAATCTTGAGTTAAATAAAAGAAAGTTTGAGACATAACCTCCCAGCCTACAGACAATACTACAAAGTTACATCAAACAAAAAAGTATGGTAAAGACATAAAGATTGATGGAACAAAAGTGAACTCAGAATCTTCAACAAAGGAGGCCAGAAAATAAAACAGAGAAAAGAAAGTTGTGTTGGGAAAGCTGAATAGCTACATGTAACTAAATGAACTTAGAACACACCCTCAAACTGCAAACAGTAATAAACTCAAAATGGCCTAAATACTTAATTATAAGACACAATACCATAAAACCCCTAGAAGATAAACACAGCAGAACACTATGACATAAATTGTACCAATATTTTTTGATATGTCTCTTGAGGCAAAAGAAATAAAAGCAAAAATATACAAATGGGACCTAATTAAACATAAGCCTTTACATCAAAAGAAACAAAAGGATGATCTATAGACTGAGAGAAAATATTTGCAAATGATATAACAGACAAGGAAATAATTTCAAAAATATACAAATAAGTCATATAGATCAATAACCAAAAAACAAACAACCCAATCAAAAATCAGGTCAGATCAAATCAGATCAGTCGCTCAGTCGTGTCCGACTCTTTGCAACCCCATGAATCACAGCACGCCAGGCCTCCCTGTCCATCACCAACTACCAGAGTTCACTCAAACTCACAACCATCGAGTCAGTGATGCCATCCAGCCATCTCATCCTCTGTTGTCCCCTTCTCCTCCTGCCCCCAATCCCTCCCAGCATCAGAGTCTTTTCCAATGAGTCAACTCTTCGCATGAGGTGGCCAAAGTACTGGAGTTTCAGCTTTAGCATCATTCCTTCCAAAGAAATCCCAGGGCTGATCTCCTTCAGAATGGACTGGCTGGATCTCCTTGCAGTCCAAGGGACTCTCAAGAGTCTTCTCCAACACCACAGTTCAAAAGCACCAATTCTTTGGCGCTCAGCCTTCTTCATGGTCCAAACATCCATACATGACCACGGGAAAAACCAAAGCCTTGACTAGATGAACCTTTGTTGGCAAAGTAATACCTAAATTGACATTTCTCCAAAAAAGACATAAGATGGCCAAAAGACACATGAAATGATGCTCAATATTGCTTATTATTTGAAAAATGCAAATCAAAACTACAATGAGGTATCACCTTACACCAGTCAGAATGGCAATTTTCAAAAGTTTGTAAACAATAAGTGCTAGAGAGGGTATACAGAAAAGAGAATCCTCATACACTGTTAGTGGGAATGTAAATTCATGCAGCTACTTTAGAGAACAGTTAGGAAGTTTCTCAAAACACTTTTATAAAGAGAGTTGCCATATGATCCCACTCCTGGGCATATATACAAAGAAAACTCTAATTTGAAAAGACACACACCCCCTATGTTCATAGTAGTGCTATTTACAATATGCAAGACATGGAAGAAACCTAAGTGTTCATCAACAAAAGAGTGGATAAAGAAGACACAGTGTATATGAAATGTTACTCAGAAAAAAAAAAAAAAATAGAAGACTGCAATTTGCAACAATAATAATGAACCCAGAGATTATCATACTAAGTGAAGTAAGTCAGACACAGAAAGACAAATATCACATTATATCACTTACATGTGGAATCTAAAAAAATATGAAACAGATGAACTCATTTACAAAAACGACTCACAGACACAGAAAACAAACATTTGGCTACCAAAGGGGAAAGCGATAAATTAGGAGTTTGGGATGAACAGAAATACACTACTGTATATAAAACAGAAAAACAATCAGGACTTACTTATAGCAGAGGGAACTATATTTAATATCTTAGAATAAATTATAGTGAAATACAATCTGATAAAGAATAACATATATATACAAAAACTGAATCACCTTGCTGTATGCCAGAAACTAGCACAATATTGCAAAACAATTCCACCTTAAAAAAAAAAACACTGAAGAATAAAAGTCATATGATCAACTCAATAGATACAGAAAAAATTTGGGGGAAATTTCAATATCCATTTATAATAAAAACTGTCCACAAAGTGGGTATAGAGGGAACATACCTCATCATGCTGCTACTGCTAAGTCGCTTCAGTCGTGTCCAACTCTGTGCGACCCCAGAGACGGAAGCCCACCAGACTTCCCTGCCCCTGCGATTCTCCAGGCTAGAACACTGGAGTGGGTTGTCATATCCTTCTCCAATGCATGAAAGTGAAAAGTGAGAGTCAAATCTTTCAGTCGTCCCCAACTCTTAGTGACCCCATGGACTGCAGCCTACCAGGCCCCTCTGTCCATGGATTTTCCAGGCAAGAGTACTGGAGTGGGGTGCCATTGCCTTCTCCGATACCTCATCATAATAAAGGACATATATGATAAGCCCAGAGCTAGCATCCTACTATACAGTGGAAAACTAAAAGCATTTCCTCTAAGATCAGGGATAAGACAAGGATGCCCAATCTTGTCCCTTTTATTTAGTATAACATTGAAAGTCCCAGCCACAGCAATCAGATAAGAAAAAGAAGCAAAAAGAACCCAAATTGAAAAGGAAGCAATAAAATTGTCACTTGGAGATGATGTGATACTAAACATTGAAATCTTAAAGGCAGTACCAAAAAAACTACTATAACTCATCAAAGAATTCAGTCAAGTTTCAGGATACAAAGCTAGTATACAGAAATTTGTTGCATTTCTACACATTAAGAATAAACTATCAGAAAGAAATGAAGAAAACAACTCCAATACCATTCAATCAAAAAAAAAAAGAATAAATACCTAGGAAAAAATCTAATTAAGAAGGTCAAAGATTTGTATTGGAAAATTCCAAGACACTGATGAAAGAAACTGAAAATGAAAATGAATGTGTTAGTCACTCAGTCATGTCCAACTCTTTGTGACCCCATGGACCGTAACCTGCCAGCCTCCTCTGTCCATGGAATTCTGCAGGCAAGAATACTGGAGTGGGTTGTCATTCCCTTTTCCAGGGGGTCTTCCCATACGAGGGATGAAACTCAAGTCTCCTGCATTGCACGTGGATTCTTTACTGCCTGAACCACGAGGACAAAAATGATGACAAAGTATACTCTGTCCATGGATTAGAAGAATTAACATCATAAAAATGATCTTGATAATGTACAGATTAAATGCAATCCCTATCAAAATACCAGTGGTGTTTTTCATAGGTGTAGAAAAAATTCTTAAGTGTGTATGGAAACACAAAATATCTCAAACAGACAAAGCAATCTTGAGAAAAACATTAAAGCTTGAGGTATCATGCTTGCTTCAGATTATATTACAAAGCTACAGTCATCAACACAGTATGGTGCTTGCACAAAAACAGATACATAGATCAATAGATCAGAATAGAGAGCCTGGAATAAACCCATGAATTTCCTATTAATTTACAACAAAGGTGGGAAGAATATAAAATGGGAAAAAATCTCTTCAATAACAGGTGCTAGGAATACTAGATCAGATCAGTCATTCAGTCATGTCCGATTCTGCAACCCCATGAATCGCAGCACGCCAGGCCTCCCTGTCCATCACCAACTCCCAGAGTTCACCCAGACTCACATCCATCGAGTCAGTGATGCCATCCAGCCATCTCATCCTCTGTCATCCCCTTCTCCAACTGCCCCCAATCCCTCCCAGCATCAGAGTCTTTTCCAATGAGTCAACTCTTTGCATGAGGTGGCCAAAGTACTGGAGTTTCAGCTTTAGCATCATTCCTTCCAAAGAAATCCCAGGGCTGATCTCCTTCAGAATGGACTGGTTGGATCTCCTTGAAGTCCAGGGACTCTCAAAAGTCTTCTCCAACACTACAGTTCAAAAGCATCAATTCTTCGGCGCTCAGCCTTCTTCACAGTTCAACTCTCACATCCATACATGACCACAGGAAAAACCATAGCCTTGACTAGACGACCTTTGTTGGCAAAGTAATGTCTCTGCTTTTGAATATGTTATCTAGGTTGGTCATAACTTTCCTTCCAAGGAGTAAGTGTCTTTTAATTTCATGGCTGCAGTCACCATCTGTAGTGATTTTGGAGCCCAGAAAAATAAAGTCTGACACTGTTTCCACTGTTTCCCCCATCTATTTCCCATGAAGTGGTGGGACTGGATGCCATGATCTTCGTTTTCTGAATGTTGAGCTTTAAGCCAACTTTTTCACTCTCCACTTTCACTTTCATCAAGAGGCTTTTTAGTTCCTCTTCACTTTCTGCCATAAGGGTGGTGTCATCTGCATATATGAGGTTATTGATATTTCTCCTGGCAATCTTGATTCCAGTTTGTGGAATACTAGATAGCTAGATGTAAAAGAATAAAATTAGAACATTTTCTCACAACACATAGAAAAACAACATCAAAATGGATTAAAGGCCTAAATATTAGACTAGAATTGACAAAATTTCTAGAAGAAAACATAAGCAGGATACTATAAAGAAGATGTGGCACATATATACACAATAGATTACTACTCAATCATAAAAAAGAAATTTTGCTCTTTTCAATCAAATGGATAGACCTGGAGGGCATTATGCTTAGTGAAATAAGTCAGAGAAAAAAAAGTACTGCATGATGTCACTTATACATGAAATCTTAAAAAACTAAAATAAAACCAACAAATACATAAAATAAAACAAATAGACCCACAGATATAGAGAACAAATGAGTGGTTTCTGGTAGGGAGATGGAAGGGAGAGGGACAAGAGAAGGGTAGGGAATTGGGAGATACCAACTACTAGGTATAAAATAGATACAGTGTGCTATTTACAGCACTGAGAATATAACCAATATTTTATAATAACTGTAAATGGAGTAAAATTGGAAAAAGTCTAAACCACTATGCTATACACCTTAAAGCAATGTATATTGTAAATCAACTATATCCTAATTTTTAAAAAAGCATGAAAAGTGAAATAAAAGGCATGACTGTACTAAAAATAAATAAATAAAATAAAATCCAAAATACCTCACCAAAACTATATCAAATCTGTAATTTCTGGATTCCAAGTATGTCAAGATAAATCCACCAAGTAGTATTGCTTTCCTTCTTAAAAAAGAAAAAGTGTGCTACAAATGCTGATATTTAAGAAATCAAAATTGGCTCTTCCTGGAGATTAACTTCTTATATAGTTTTCCCAGCCAAGGCACAGTTGGTCCTTTGGATCCTGGAAAGGAATTTAATGACCTGATTTCCTGATCAAGGACAGGCTTTATGACCCTACCATGCTGGGCCCAACTCCAGGAGGGTTAAAGAAGAACACTGAATGGGTTGAAGGGTCTCTTACTGAATCCATGCTTTCATGGAACCCAGAGCATGAGTAAAGGATAAGTCATAGAACACAACAAAGGCAGAGATAAATAACAACACAGAATGTCACAGGCTCCACCACATGCACCTGTGGAAATGTGTGCCTCTGACATCCCTATTCCAGTTATACTCAGAAATAAACTGAAAGATCAAGTTAATTTAAAGGTTACTGCCAAGAAAAATAAAAGCACATATTCTAATTTGTACCATGGAAAAATTATTACCACCATGAATAGAAATGAAATCAATCACAAAGACTAATAAAAAAATTCAAGATGAACATTATTTCCTTTTCTAAACTTACATACAATGTTTCTATCTATAAATCCAAATTGCTGAAAAATTAAATATAAGCAGTCACTGCTATTGATACAAAGATCCATATTATAATGGAGAAGGCAATGGCAACCCACTCCAGTACTCTTGCCTGGAAAATCCCATGGAAGGAGGAACCTGGTAGGCTGCAGTCCATTGGGTGGTGAAAAGTCAGACACAACTGAAGGACTTCATTTTCACTTTTCACTTTCATGCATTGCAGAAGGAAATGGCAACCCACTCCAGTGTTCTTGCCTGGAGAATCCCAGGGATGGAGGATCCTAGTGGCCTGCCATCTATGGGGTTGCCAGGGTCAGACACGACTGAAGTGACTTAGCAGGAGCAGCAGCTGTATTATAAATTCAAAGACTTTCTAAGTTATCTTTTGTTACCTCTGGTTTTGTAATATACAACAAATTATCCTAGGTATCCTAGGTGTTAGTTTTTTTTTTTCCTTTCAGTACTCTAAATAGATCATACAACTCCCTTCTGACCTTCAATGTTTCTGTAGAAAAATCAGTCTGAAAGCCTTATGGGAGTTCCCTGTAACTGACACTTTGTTTTTCTCTTGCTACTTTTAGAATCCTCTCTTTAGTTTTAACTTTTGCCATTTTAAACAATAGGTAATTTTGGTGGAGGTCTCTTTGGGTTCATCTTGTTTGGGACCTCTGTTCTTCTTGTACCTGGATATCTGTTTCCTTTTTCAACATCAGGAAAGAAATTTCCAGGCATAATTATATCAAATACACACTGCAGTCTCTTTTCTGTCTCTTCTCCTTCTGAGACCCATATTATGTGAATGTTAGCATGATGTTGTTCTAAAGGTCCCTTAAGCTATTTTCATTTTTTAAAATCTATTTTTCTTTTTGTTGTTTTGATTGGGTGATTTCCATTATTCTATCTCCCAGATCACTAATGCACTCCTCTGTATCACCTAATCTGCTGTTAATTCCCACTACTGTAAGTTTAATTTCAGTTACAGAAAGGTCCCTACCAACAGACCTTCAAGTAGAAAATTTTTAAAGGTGCTAACTTGTTTGCATATTAAATCATGGAAGTTAGTTCACATATCTGATGTTCATTGTCACCTATGTGCATCCTCTCAACTGTTCGTATTTTTGTGTACTTTATTGTATAGTACTACATTCAGAACAACAATAGAGTGTCTTTATTTCAAGCCCAGGATATTCAGAAGCAAGTGTAAAAGCAGTGGTGATGTAGCTGGTACTATGGTACTTTTCAAGGTACTGAACTATAAGGTTAAAAATGCTTTCTTAATTTTGTGTGTATTTTTTAATGTATTATTTTTCTTAAAAGTATTATAAACCTATTACAATACAATACTGTATAGCTGATTATGTTAATTGGGTACCTAGGCTAACTTTGTTGAACAAATTGTCTTGTTAAAATGCTCTCAGAAAAAAACTAATTTGTATGTAAGAGACTTACTATATTGTATTCCTCAGTTTTTTTTTTTTAAAAACATTTTTTAGTACTTTGTTAAGATTTTTCATTGTGTTCATCTATTTTTTTAAGTTCAGTTGTCATTCCCATTACAATTGCTTTGAATTGTTTATCAGGTAAATTATTTACCTCTGTTTCACCAAGATTTTTTTTTCAGGGTTTTTCCTTATTATTTCTTTTGAAGCATATTCCTCTTCCTTCTCATTTTGTTTGCGTTTCAGTCTATAAAACTGGGTGAAACAGTTACCTGCTCTGATCTTGAAAGTGTGTCCTTGTGTGGGAGCATCCCTGCATGTGCCCAGTGGCTTTGGGGGAGAGCTGGATCTGACATCAGCACAGACCATGTCTTCTCTCCTGGGGACTGGCAGCTGCCACATGGGTAGAAGGGAAGGGGGTGGAGTTGGAGGGCTAGAGCCAGAGCCAGGTGCAAACTGGGGCTTCTTCTCTGCTCAGTGCCATCACCACACTGTCAAGGGTGGGGTCAGGGCACAAGGGCTGCTGCAGGGGCCCTGAGGAAGCTGGTTTCTCTTACATGTGATGGCAGCCTCCACCTTGGTTTGAGGTGTAGAGTCAGGACTGAGAGCTTGAGGCTGCACTTTTTTCGCTGATTTTGCTTTCTCCCTGGTGTGCTTGCTGGGCTAGAGGCTGAGTCGTGGCTGAAGAGTTTGGTACCATGCTACTGAGCTGAGTTTGCTCCCTCCTGAGTGTATGCAGGGACACACATGCTGGCAATAGCAGCTTATATCTTGGCCCAGCAGCAGGCTGGAGTCCAAGCCAGCCCTGCTCCCTGCAAGTGTACACACTCTCACAGTCAGTGGCAGAACTGTTGATCAGAACTGCCTTCATGGGGAGCAGCATGGGACAAGAGGGGCTGGAGGGGGAGCCTGGTGAGCATTAGACAGGGGCTCATGTCATGTCTTGGCAGGCTGGCCAGCACCCCTGGCACCTTCAACCTCTGCCTCCACACTGTGAGTGGAAGCAAACAAAGCTGTATGCTCTTCAAGAGCAGAGGCCCAGTTTCCTACATCCCTCTGGTAAGCCCCACGGGGTTTCAAGGCTTCCCAGATGGTGCCCTGGTAAAGAACCTGCCTGCAAATGCAGGAGATATAAGAGACATGGGTTCAGTCCCTGGTCAGGAAGATCCCCTAGAGTAGGAAATGGCAACCTACTCCAATATTCTTGCCTGGAAAATTCCATGAAAAAAGGAGCCTGGCAGACTGCAGTCCATGGGATTGCAAAGAGTCGGACATGACTGAACACACACACACACACACACACACACACACACACACACTGGGTTCCAAACTTGCAGGGGCTTATCTTCCAGTAGTGTCAGATCTCAGGGCTGGGGTGCCCAATGTGGGGCTCTAATACTTCATTCTCTGGGGAGGATCCCTGTACCTGTGATGTCCCCTCTTCTCCATGTCTCTGCTAAGGGTGGAGGTCCTGACCACATTCTTTTCCCTTCCCACTAGACTCCATGTGGATCTTTCTTTACAGCCTTGGTTGAAGAAGATCTGCCCTACTTGTTCCCAGGTTGATTTCAGTGAGAGCTGTAGTTTGGATGTTAAAATGAGGGGAGGTGAGCCCAGAATCCTCCTAATTTTCCACCTGGATCTCTCTTTTCTTGACTTTATTAACCATGAGTATAATAAACACATCACTACTTTATCATTTCAAGCTTTATCTTTAGGCTATTTGTTTTCAAGTTCTAAGAAAGTGAGCTTGTACTATGGTTATTACCACTCATTTCCAGGTCTCTAACAGGAAGACTTCTTGGCTCAACCTCACTCAGTCAGACTTACCGTCCCCCTTTCACAAGTCCTCATTTCACTGTCTATATTTAAGTACTCAAAACCACTGTAATTTACACTGTAATGGTCTGTGTCACCATTGGAGACAGGAGATAAGTTGAGAGGAGGGACCTGTGTCTCCTTCACTGGGATGTCACCTGTATGTAAGATGGAATCTGGGTCTTGCTGAGTATTCAGCAAATGAATGAATGAACAAATGAATGAACAGGTGGTCTCATAATTTACCTGTACATAACCTAAAATATTTGGGTACAGGTTTTTGGAATCCCAGGAATATCTCCTACCAGAAGTTTCAGTTTAAACGCATTGGTTTGAAATGCCTCTCTGCTTAGATATTTCAGGGAGACGCTTAAGAGCAACCAAATGCTTTAATGATTTTCTAATTAAATAAGCATAAAGTCAAGTTCTAGGAAAAAATCTGGGATGTCCACTCATGCTACCCACTGTGTGTCCACTCTGTTCTGAGTGATCAGATGGAAAGAATCAGAGGGATAGAGTGTTCAATTCTAATCATTTCATGTTTGAAGAAACAAAGAAGGTAGGATGGAAAATGTAAAGAGCCATTTGTCCTTAGAACTAGTTGAAAACACTAACTTCTTTAATCATTATGACTTCTTCTAGAACAAAGTGCCAGACAGCTTATGCAACCAAGCACAGACAGAGAAAACTTAGGCAACTGAAATATCTTGCACATAAAAGGATGACATTTGCTTAACAGTGTACTGGAAGGTAAAAATAGCAATACTGGTACTGGGTAGAGCAGTAAAATATATATTTTGCCTCAGACACTTCAGGGTTACTAAGTCATTCTCCTAATTTAAAAGCCTGTTAAGGAAAGAAACTAAGAAAATGGGAAATTGAATGTGTTGTATAGTTATTTTGAAACTTAATATTTAGAGACTAAAAATCCAAAGCAAATAAAATAAGTAATTACATGCAACTCACAACTGATTTTGGTTTTATGTCAAATTTTCTAAAGATAAAACTTTTCAATGTGACTCAGACACTGAGTTTTGAATAACTTTAAATGGAAACTACATCTGCTCTAGGCTGCATACTGCAATCTTAAAATCTGTCAGTTCAGTTCAGTTCAGTCACTAAGCCATGTGTGAATCTTTGCAGCCCCATGGACTGCAGCAGGTCAGGCCTCCATGTCCATCACCAACTTCCGGAGTTTACTAAAACTCATGTCCACTGAGTCCATGATGCCATCCAACCATCTCATCCTCTGTCAACCCTTTCTCCTCCCACCTTCAATCCTTCCCAGCATCAGGGTCTTTTCCAATGAGTCAGTTCTTCACATCAGGTGGCCAAAGTATTGGAGTTTCAGCTTTACCATCAGTCCTTCCAATGAATATTCAGGACTGATTTCCTTTCAGATGGACTGGTTGGATCTCCTTGTAGTCCAAGGCACTCTCAAGAGTATTCTGCAACACCACAATTTAAAAACAAAAATTCTTTGGTGCTCAGCTTTCTTTACAGTCCAACTCTCACATCCATACATGACTGCTGGAAAAACATAGCCTTGACTAGACAGAACTTATTGGTTAAGAAATGTCTCTGTGCCGGGGACCAGCCCCGGCTGATCCAGGGTATTCGAAGGAGAGACAGCGTCGGCGAAGATCAGGAAACAATTGCTTAATTAAACGTTAATTAAGGATATAAAGAGTAATAGAATGAGGATAGCTCAGTAAAATTCAGTGAAGAAAAGAGGCTGAAATAAGGATAGCTCAGTGAGGAAATTCAGTGGAGAAAAGAGGCTGAAATAAGGATAGCTCAGTGAGGAAATTCAGTGGAGAAAAGAGGCTGAATAATTCAGCCAGAAGGTAAGAGAAAGAACGACATGGTGAGACCAAGTTTCGGTGAACAAAGCCCGCACTTTATTTTCCAAAGTAGTTTTTATACCTTAAGTTATGCATAGAGGATAAAGGGGGAAGGGGTAGAGTGTCTTGCAGCAAACCAGGCTTTCTTCCTGCAAACTTATCATATGCAAAAGCTTAGGTGATTTGCATCAACTTCTGGCCCAGAGGCCTGTTAACATTTTAAGACCTTTTCTTCAGAAAACTTATTTTTCTCTAAAGGTGATTGGTCAGGAGCCACCCTCCAAAAGCATTAGATAAAGTTGCATTCCTACAGAGCAAAGGTGTGGTGGGCTATAACAAGAAAAAGAATTAACTCAAGGGTCCCAGGTTACAAACATTAAAGCTACTTACTTACACCAACTTTTAATCAATACACTGCCAGGGACACAGCAGGCAAGGGATATGGAAACTTAGTAGCAAACATTGGCCCAACAAGTGAAAATCCCTTCACCAATACAATTTCTAACCAATCTTTTAACTATTCAAAAGAATCTGTGTGTTTACACAGTTTAGAACATCTCCTGCCTCTCACAGTTGGGAGGCTCTGAACAATCACATGAGGCCGGAAAAACCTTTCAGGCAGGCTAGAGGATTTCCAAAGGAGTTTGTAGGTTAAACACTGTCACACCCAGGAATTATTAACTGGAGCTGTAAGCTTTTTTTTCAGAGAGGTAGTGGGGACAACCCCTGCCAAGTCAGAGGTGTAGGTGAAAGCACAAAGCAGAAAGTAGGCAGACTCTGGTTTTGGGGTAGATTGCTCGAGAATTTCATCTGAGGCTTGATCCCGCGCTGCCATATTTCCTCATGACAATCTTTGCCAGGGCGGAGCTCGCTTGCATCTCCCCCTTTATTATTTCTTAAAACAGCCAGAGGCAGCTCAGTCATGAGCTTTTGAATGTTCAGCCAAGAATCCTGACAATACAAGGAAGAATGATTATGAGAAGCAAAACTAGAGCTAAAGATATTAGACAGAATGTTTTTTCCAGAAGTAAAGTTAGAGAAGGTGTGAAATAAGTCATTAGCTGCTCCAGCGGTGGTAAAATCCAGTCTTGTTCCAGGGTCTGTATTTGATTATGAAATTTCCTTTGTCAGAGCTGTTGGAAACACCTGAGATCCCATTCATAATCTGTCCAGTTTAAAGATGTCACACATATCCACCTCAGCGTGGCAAGACAGCCATTTTCACTTTTAAAGCCTGTAACTCAGTCCCAATATGCATTATTGCCTCTTCTAAAGGTCTACTCTCATCTCCAATTTTCTATCTATAACTTCCTGTGTTGCTAGACTTAAAGAGACATTTTTAGACAACAGCATCAACATATTGTTGAGTCAATGATATTGCTGCCACAGTATCAGAAGTAATTGCTGCTATTAAAGCTGATATTCCTAAAATAAGTACCCACAAAGTCATGATCACATTAAATCTTGTAGTTGTTGTAACACAGCAAGACTATAGTTATATCAATAAGTGGTTACATCATAAGATAAGGTGGACATTGTAACACTACCAAAGAGCAAACATTATATTGAGGGTTTAAACAAAATGAGAGCATGCATTGTTCACAAGTCACTACATTGGGTCCACCAGTGAAAGTCACACGTACATTAAGTTTTCCAGAATCGTTGGTAAAGAGAAAAAACATAAGGAGAGGGTAGACAAGCCAAAACAGAATAAGTAGAATTATTTTCTGGTTGGAGTTCGCGCTGCAGCAGCCCCATCGGTCGTCCCAGGATCTCAATGTTTATCTTGCCTCGCCTTCTGGTGGGCTTCTCTTTTGTGATCGAAGCAATGGGGGAACTGGATGTCTGGGGGTCTGCAACATGGTGAATCAACCTGTCCTGGATCTAAATTGGAGAATCTGCATCCTGTGGAAAAATACAAGCACATCCTCGACCGCTAGTTAATAATGGGTCAGGACCCTTCCATTGTCCTGAGAGGAGGTCCTTCCATTTGACTAATGGTTTTGCATTTAATTGCTCCAGGCACCAATGACGAAGCATTGCAGTAGTCCAGCCAGATCAGTATTTTGAATATTTATTACGAAAAGAGCATGTTGCAAGATTTGATGGGGAGAACTATACTTAAACTCCCCTTCTTTTAGTTTTTGAATTTGGATTTTTAATGTTTGATGCTCTCTTTCAACAATGGCCTGTCCCTGGGGATTATAAGAGATGCCTGTATTATGTTTAATTTGAAACTTTATACAAAATTCCTGAAAAGACTTATAAGTATAAGCAGGAGCATTGTCAGTTTTCAAAGCTTTTGGTAGGCCCAAATATGAAAAACAAGTAAAGAGATGTTGTATTACATCTTTAACTGCCTCTCCGGTACGAGTAGTTGCAATAATAAAATGAGAAAAGGTGTCTACCGTTAAAGAACAGAGGACAGTTTTCCAAATGAAGAAACATGAGTTAGATCCATTTGCCAGAGTACATTGGGCTTAAGACCGCGAGGATTAACTCCCATAGGTAGACTATTATAAACAGGCTCCGCCTCTGGCATCTCTGCTTTTTAATATGCTGTCTACGTTGGTCATAGCTTTTCTTCCAAGGAGCAAGCGTTTTTTCATTTCATGGTTGCAGTCACCATTTGCAGTGATTTTGGATCCCCAGAAAATAAAGTTTGTCACTGTTTCCACTGTTTCCCCATCTATTTACCATGAAGTGATGGGACCAGATGCCATGATCTTTATTTTCTGAAAGTTGAGCTTTAAGCCAACTATTTCACTCTCCTCTTTCACGTTCATCAAGAGACCCTTTAGTGCTTCACTTTCTGCCATAAGGGTGGTGTCATCTGCATATCTGAGGTTATTGATATTTCTCCTGGCAATCCTAATTCCAGCTTGTGCTTCCTCCACCCCAGTGTTTCTCATGATGTACTCTGCATATAAGTTAAATAAGCAGGGTGACAATATACAGCCTTGATGTACTCCTTTCCCTAATTGGAACCAGTCTGTCCAATTCTAACTGTTGCTTCCTGACCTGCATACGGGTTTCTCAAAAGGAAGTTCAGGTAGTCTGATATTCCCATCTCTTGAAGAGTTTTCCACAGTTTGTTGTGACCCACACAGTCAAAGGCTTTGGCATAATCAATAAAGCGAAAATAGATGTTTTTCTGGAACTCTCTGTTTTGATGATCCAACAGATGTTGGCAACTTGATCTCTGGTTCCTCTGCCCTTTCTAAATCCAGCTTGAACATCTGGAAGTTCACAGTTCACATACTGTTGAAGCCTGGCTTGGAGAATTTTGAGCATTACTTTACTAGCGTGTGAGATGAGTGCAATTGTGTGGTAGTTTGAACACTCTTAGGCATTGCCTTTCTTTGGGATCGGAATGAAAACTGACCTTTTCCAGCCCTGTGGCCACTGCTGAGTTTTCCAAATTTGCTCGCATGTTGAATGCAGCACTAAAATCTGTAGTCAGCTTTAAAATTAAATTGTCTGTTCCTACTAATTATGGCATCTTAGTATTCTGAATTAAAAGTATGCTCAAAACATGTCCCCTGGAGTGCCCTAAATAGTGATCATTTATTATCTTAAACATCCTGGTGACAGTAAACTCATCACCCATCAACAACCTGCTCTACCATGTGCTGGGTGCTTAGTCACTGAGTAGTATCCAACTCTCTGCAACCCCATGGACTGTAGCCCGCCAAACTCCTCTGACCTTGGGGATTCTCCAGGCAAGAATACTGGAGTGTGTTGCCATGCCCTTCTCCAGGGCATCTTCCCGATCTAGGTATAGAACCAGGGTCTCCTGCATTGCAGGCAGAGTCTTTACCAGCTAAGCCACCAGGGAAGCCTTGCTCTACAGTGGATGGCTCTAAATCAGACACACATTTCCTTCCTATTGGTGAACTGACTTTGCTCCCTCCCTCCCCAAACTTCCACTCTGTGGTTCTGGCTCCCATGGCAACCCACTCCAGTGTTCTTGCCTGGAGAATCCCAGGGATGGGGGAGCCTGGGGCTGCGTAAATCCAACATGACTGTTTTAGCAGCACAGCAGCAGCTGAGTTTCCACATAATAAATCCAGTTGTTTTCGTATTCTCAATGTCATTCAATTTTCCTAGTTAACAAAAACATTTTCCAATCCTTTAATGACTGTACTTCAAAACTTGTTGACTTAACTTCCAGGCAACAGTGGGAACAATCCACTTCTCTCTCCAGCAACACCACCAGTCCAGTCAAGGCTGCCACAATCTGGACAACTGGACCTGCCTCTCCTTCCCACTCTCATTCCTTCCAGTGTACTCCCTGCAAATTGGCAGGATGATCTTAGCTAAAGAGATTTTCACTATGTCTCAGCCTGTTAGTAACTTTTCAGTCCTCTCCTCAATACTGGGGATAAAAGTTCAAAACTCTCTATGTGGCCTGTGGAGCCTGTCAATCTCCCAGGCTCTTTTGCTAGCTATTCCCTGTCTTACTTGACATGCTGCATACCCAGCTTCTTTCAGTTCTTCAAATTAGCATGCTCTGTTGCTCAAGACAGCCTTCAGAGATGTGGATCTATGATATGCTTTCTCTGTTATGTTTGCTATTTGAGAATTAGTGGAGTTCAGGTCTTAGGTTACGCATCATTTTTTAATAGAAAAACTTGTCCAAATCCCTCAACCAGACCAAGTTCTTTTGTAATTTCTCATTGCCTCTTTTACCACGCTTCATCAAATTTATCATAATTTTTATATACTTCATTCTATAAGTAATAATATTACCTAGTTTAATTAAGGGCTTGCTACATGCTGAGAACTATGCTAAAAAGTTTTATCTTATTTAAAAGCAGTATCTTACTTAGGCTTCAAAGTAAGGCCATGAGTAGTCAGAATTGCTACCCATACATCACAGATGAGGAAAGAGGGGCTTGGGGAGGTAAAGGTGAGTGGAAGAGTGAGGACTGGAATCCACCCGATTCTAGAACCTATTGATATCTGACCTTTTCAAAATAATGTTGATACCCTAAGCCTAACCTTCCAGCTCCACAAGGCATGGATACCAATAATCAGGGAGACTGTCAGAAGCAAATTATGGTCTTGTTTGCCCAGCACCACAAAATCAGAGTAAAATCTCTGTAGTTTTTATCTGTACTTCCCTCTCCTATTCTTTGGGGCACATAAATACCTAAGAAAAGAAGGAAATTAAATGAATAAATTTGGCACTGTTATCTTGATCTCTCTGGAGACTTCTTGAATTTTTAATGCACTTTCCAGAAAACAAATAGCAGAGAATAGAAGGTGAGCAGTTTAAATACATTTGTCTGGACTCATTAGCAATAGGGTGGATCTAGTCTGGTGGCTCAGAGGTTAAAGCATCTGAGTGCAATGTGGGAGACCTGGATTCGATCCCTGGGTCAGGAAGATGCCCTGGATAAGGAAATGGCAACCCACTCCAGTGTTCTTGCCTGGAGAATCCCAGGGATGGGGGAGCCTGGTGGGCTGCTGTCTCTGGGGTCATTGGACACAAGATTTACCATCTGCAGCAAGCTCTACGCTAAGTGATTTGCATATGTTATAATCATCACATTAGCCTGATGAGGTTGTTACCATTACAATCCCCATTTTACCAGATGAGGAAACGGAGATGCCAAAAAAATAGTCAAATTGTCTGCTCAGAGTCCACAGTTAGTGAAACTCAGTACCAGCTGGGCCTGTGGTGCTTAGTACAATTGGGTAGCATTGTGTTGAGCAAGGAAAGATTCAGGATATAATCCAACAATCACGTGAGGAGAATCTATTAATGCTAAATGGTGAGCTGGATAGAGAAACCAGAGGGAAAAGCACACAACAACAATAATGTGTTTATTCCATTTCATCAGAGGTGATGCCAAGAGTGAGGGTAGATATAGAATTGAAATTTAAGGGAATTGGGCAGGGAGATGAATAAAGATTACATCTGGGGTGACCCTAGGGTTTTTATTATAACAGTAAGGGTTTGACTCAGCTTGATGGGGCAGAATAGTAATCTTGGGCCAATTTATGGGCATAAAATGGTCCAGAAGTAACAATCAAACAGATAAATGTCATTTATTCATACAACCAGTAAACTGTTAAGGATCTGTTTGGTACTAGGCATTGCTCTGGGCATTTAACAGCTATGAACTAAACTGAAAAAGTCTCTCTCTTCTGGTAGGGAAGAAAGAGACAATAAAATAACACATCTGCATGCACATAGATATTGTGTTAGGGGTGGTGGATGCTGTAAACTTTGTAAAGTGTGTCAGAGGACAAGAGAATTCAGAGAGGTTGTGGGGGCATCAGGGCAGGTGCCCTAATTATGCAGAGACCCAGAGGAAGTGAGGGCCTGTGCTACTGCATGCATCAGACAGAAGTGAGCACCAGGATAAGGGAAGAGAAGTAGCAGGGAGCTCCCTGTGGCTGCAGCAAGGGGAGCAGGGGGAAGTTGAGGGGATCACCTGGGACAAGCACTGTGGAGGCAGAACTTTGAGCCTCTCCAGGGATAATAACTTTCATTAAACTCCTGCTATGTGGATAGCTGGAGCACTTCTTTGTGACTTTCTTTGAAAAATTACTATTGTGCTATACAGTAGGTCCTTATTAGTTATCTAATCCCAAACTTCTAATTTATCTCTCTACACTTTCCCCCTTGGTAACCATACATTTGTTTTCTATATCTGTGACTCAATTTCTGTTTTATATAATAGGTTCATGCATACCATTTTTTAAGATTTCTCATATAAGTGGTATCATATGATGTTTGTCTTTATCTGACTTATTTCACTCAGAATAACAATCTCTAAGGGCTTCCCTGGTAGCTCAGCTGGTAAAGAATCTGCCTGCAATCCCTGAGATACTTGGGTTTGATCCCTGGGCTGGGAAGATCCCCTGGAGAAGAAAAAGGCTACCCACTCAGTATTGTGGCCTGGAGAATTCCATGGACTGCAAAGTCCATTGGGGTCATATAATCGGACATGACTGAGTGATTTTCACTTTCAATCTCTAGGTCATCCATATTGATTGCAAATGAGAATCATTCCATTCATTTTTGGTTGAGTAATATTCCATTGTATATATGTACCACAACTTCTTTATCCATACATCTATTGAAGGACATTTAAGTTCTTTCTATGTCTTGGCTATTTTAAATAGTGCTTCAAAGAACACTGGGGTGCATGTATCCTTTTGAATTATGGTTTTCTGCAGATATAAGTCCAGGAGGAGAATTGCCAGATCATGTGGTAGCTCTATTTTTAGTTTTTTAAGGAACATCCACCCTGTCCTTCATAGTAGCTGTTACCACTTTACATTCCCACCAACAGTGTGGGAGGGTTCTCTTTTCTTCAAACTCTCTCCAGCATTTATTGTTGTAGGAGAAGGTGATGGCACTTTGGAAAATCCCATGGATGGCCATTCTGAGTCCATGGGGTTGCTGAGGTGATCTTTTCACTTTCATTTTGAGAAGGAAATGGCATTTCCAGTGTTCTTGCCTGGATAGGATAGGGGAGCCTGGTGGGCTGCCATCTTTTCATGTGCAGAGTCAGACACGACTGAAGTGACTCATTTAGCAGCATATAATGGTGGCCATTCTGATATATATATTTATTTCTAATATATGTTGAGCATATTTTCATATATATATATTCTTTGGAGAAATATCTCTTTAGCAGATCACACTTGATATATAGATTTATATGAAACATTCTGAATAATAAGATTAATGATAACATGTTATTTCAAGTGAATGTCCTATTACTCTTGGACACGTGGTGGCTTCCAAATGGTCTCTATGATGAATAATGTCAAAACATTTTTCTAGGTTTGGATTATTTGGGAACCCTTCCTTTTAAAAGTACATTTTCACAGATATTAGGTATTTCTTGATAATCTCTATAGGTTTGCAGTTGTGATACTAATTACCTGCTGATGGTAGTGATCACCTTTTCAGAGTAGATGTCTTCTGGCACTGGTTCATACACCGCCTCCACTATCTGCAAAACAAACAGGCTGGAGTAATGGAAGTAAAGCAGCCACAGGTGCCTTTGCATGGTGACACTTGGCCATGACACAAGAGTTACATAACAAGCATCATAATCTCATGTACACATTTTCATCAGAAACAAAAATATCCCAACAATTTTAAAAGTAGCATTAATTAAACAGTTCTTGAACACAGAATTATATTCTTCAAGCTGAGTAAAACTTAACCTCAGATTCATAATAAATGATAGGATAATATAATATATTGGATTGAGGGCAGTCCAAACCACAAGTAAAAATAAAAGACCAAAAGCAGTTTGATATATTATTTTTAAATTTTTCTTCAATGATAAATTGAAGAAAATTATAGGGGGAAATGTGCCCTAGCACATGATGTAGATTTAGAAGAAAGGAGAAAATAAATAAATAAACTGGATCATGGGGCTAATAAAACAATGACTGCTTTTAATGGGCAGTTTTACTAAAATCACAAAGGTTCTGTTTAAGAAGAAAAGGAATGGTGTTTTTGGCAACATGAGACCCTTTTGTCTGCCAAGGTTGCTTACATTTTGTGTCCAGGGAGAGCATGTTGGTGCTGTAGAAGGGAGGATCCAAGGTTGCCATCTGATAAAGGATGCCCACACATCTGCCTTTTCCCCATATGGCTCACTCTTCAGCACCTCCAGGCTGAAGTGAAACAAGGATGTTAATGCACAATGCAAAGGGAGAAGTCAGCACGGGAGAAAAGTTCGATTTTCAAGCCATAATTGGAGATGGAAGAAAAACAAAGGTAACTCTTGATTACTATTTCAAGTAAACATATTTAAACATATCTTTGAATTCTCTCAGACTTAGGTGAATCAAGAAGCACAACCAAGAAATTCTAAGAAATAAATCACATAAACAACTCCTATTAAATGTCCTTCTACCTCCCTGTATCCTGCATCGAACCTGGACTGGCAATGGGAGGGAGGTGGGAGGGGGGTTCAGGATAAGGAACACATGTACACCCATGGCAGATGCATGTTGATGTATGGCAAAACCAATACAATATTGTAAAGTAAAAAAAGATAATAATAATAATGATAAAAAATTTTAAAAATAAAATAAATAAATGTCCTTCTACTTTTAGAACACCCCACCTCTCATTGGTATATGGAATGACTGTCTCCAGTTCTCACTATTCTGGAAATTCTGAATATCCCACCCTTTTGTCTCAGTGGACAGTATTTGTTACCCACCCCTGGCTTTGCTACAAGTTGCACTGTCTTGCCCTGCCAGTGGAGTGTGGAGGTGGCATGGCACCAGATCAGGGCCTCGGTGCTTCCATTTGTCTCTCTAGGAGCTCCTGTCCAAAGGACTAATCCCAGGTAGCTGCTGCCCATCTGGCCACGTGGAGCAGATCTGCACATGTAAACCTGCAGCCTGAAGGAGACCCAGCCCAGGAGACCCACAGACCTGGGAGTCTGACAGTAAATGCCTATTGTAGAATACCACTGAGATTCTATGGTGATTTTTTTTAAGCAAAACTCACACAGCATCGTCCCTTTGCTATTCAATGCTAGCTTATAAAGTCTAAGGCAAGACCATATTTAAATATGTTGCAGAAAATGACAACATCCATCATGCTCATCTCTTTTGAAACTGCATTTCTAGTATGAATAAGGATGCTCTGTCTGCATGTATGTTCAGTTGTGTCCAGCTTTCTGCAATCCCATGGACTGTAGCCCACTGGGCTTTTCTGTCCATGTAATTTTCCAGGCAAGAATAATGGAGTGGGTTGCTGTTTCCTTCTCCAGAGGATCTTCCCAACCCAGGATTAAACCCCTGTCTCTTGCATCTCCTGCATTAGCAGGCAGGTTCTTTACCAGTTAAGCCACCAGGGAAGCCCTGGATAAGGATGCTGTCAGCCTTTAAATGAAGTTAAACTGTGAGGGTTTAAGGGTTTGACATTTTAAAAAATATGGACAGGCGTGTAGTTCCCTTGGATATTTTGAAGTAATGCAAGTTTCCACCCTCATATTTATAGACAAAATGTTAAAAGCATTCAGCACCCACATACCCTAAATTAATAGTTTGATGATTCACTTCTATAGTATGTACTTAGGACTGTGCTCAACCCTCTAAATTAATAGGGTAGGGATTAATGATTAAGTTAGACAGTGGATTAATACATAAAGAAACTCATAAACTGGTATCTTAACAGTAAGGATTGGCTGTTTAGAATAACCAAGGAGTTGCTATTCGTGTGAGATTATGGGGAATGATTCTTGGTTTAAGACTTACATTATGTACTTACAGAGGAAGTATGATTTCCAGATCTCTCAGTTATTTTCATATGTATTGTCTGAGTTTAAAAATGGCAAAGGGAGATTCTAGGGTGAAATTTCCAGGGCTGTACTGGTCCTAAGTGTACAAAATGTCCCCTGTTGTCAGTTGATCAACTGCTCACATTTAAAAAATGCCATAATAGGAAAAAGTTCTTCAACAACAAAAAAAATATCCTTGGCTCCCCACAGATGAATGTCTCATGTTTTTATCTACTGAGAACTCAGAAGATTTGTTTCATAATAAACAGGTGCTCTGAGTGCTCCACCCATCCCCTCAACCCCCTTTTCCATTTCCAGTTTCTGTGTACTTCTATTCTAAATAGCCAGCATCTGTACTTCCCTGGAAGATGGCCTTCATTTTTCCTTGAAAGATAATCACTCAGTGTAGAGGAGAACACTTATAAGAACAGAAGTTGCTTAGTTTATTTTCTCATCATTACACCTCCTCCTTCATCTCACCAGAACCCACAAACTTCTTTTGCCACCAGAGGCACGGATGCCCCTTTGCAACATGGCTGTGCCACTTCTCCCAACAAAAGATGGAGTCCATGTTGTACCTTTTGAATCTGAGCTTGACCATATAACTTGCTTTGGCCAAGAAGACACCAGGAAAAGTGATGCAAGGAGAGAACATAGAAGCACTTAGTCTTTGTGGCTCACTCTCTCTCCCTGCTCTTGAAGACCCTAATGGCCACAAGCAGGTGACTGAGCCTGGGTTCTCCAGGCTGGATGATGAGCATCTCATGGCCCAGTTACGTTCAGTCCCCATGCCCACCACCACATCCATCAGTGGAGTCCTTGAAAGCCAGGTCACCACAATGCACAGGTTAGCCCAGACAACACGCATCAACAATCCCAGCTCAAACCAGCCCAGGTTGCCAGCATGCAGTTTGTTGCTGTTGCTCAGTTGCAGTATGTTGCTGGACACAGTTGCCCAGTTGTCAATCCACTAAGTTTTGTTGTTGCTGTTGCTGACTGTTTGTGACCCTGTCCAACTCTGTGCAGATGGCAGCCCACCAGGCTCCCCCATCCCTGGGATTCTCCAGGCAAGAACACAAGAAGAAATGGGAAAATGAAAAGTTAGTTGTATCAATCCACTAAGTTTTGAGGTTGTTAGTCAAAGTTAACTGACAAAATAGCTTCCATCAGATTCTGAAAGCTGTCCACCACCCCTGAAAAAAAAAAGAATCATTTCTCTGGAAGAGAACAAAAAAGGCCAATAAAAGCCCACTCAGTTGCAAACTATCACTGTGCTCCTGGGGTCCAACTTGAATATTCTGTAAGATAAAAGGGTTTCATAACTACAAGGAAAAGCAAGCCAAAAATAAAGTCTGATTTCTGAAAGCCACAAAATGTTCTGTTATGGTCTGAACTGTGTCTCCCTGCTTCCCTCACAAATTTATGTGTTGAGTCCCAATCCCTGGTACCTCAGGGTGTAATCATGTATAAAGAAAAGTCTTGTATGAGCTGATGCAGAGCTGCCATTGGGGGGCTGGGGGCGGCAGTTCTGACCCAGTATGACTGCTGTTTGTGTTAGTGGAGGAGGAGACAGCAGGAGTGTGCCTGTGCAGAGGGACACCTGCAGGAAGAGGCAGCAAGGGGATTGGACAGCACCTACAAACCAAGCAGGGGCCTCAGAAGAAACCAAACCTACTAACGCCTTCATCTTGGACTCTAGACTTCAAATAAATTTCTGTTGTTTAAGCCACCCAAACTGTGTTATTTTTTTATGGCAGCACTAGCAAACTAATGCAAACTTTCCTGGTGGCTCAACAGTAAAGAATCCACCTGAAAATGCAGGAGACACAGGTTCAATCCTTGGGTTGTGAAGATCCCCTGGAGAAGGAAATGGCAACTCATTCCAGTGTTCTTGCCTGGGAAATCCCATAGACAGAGGAGCCTGGAGGGCTACAGTTCATAGGTTCACAGAGTCAGACACAACTGAAGCAACTTAGCACACACACACATACTTGAAATTTGCTAAGAGAGTACATCACAATTATTCTCAGCACACACACAAAAAATAATAATGTTAAGCAATTAATTAGCTTGGCTGGATAATAATTTCACAATGTGCACAAGTATCAAAACATCATATCACAAACCTCAAATATATGCAATTTTCAATTGTCAATAATACCTCAGGAAAGTTAGAAAAAATTCAAGTGAAGCTAGGAATAGTATAGTTAGGTAGATGGCAAGGACAGTCTTTATTTATTGCAATATTTAGATAAATAAGTCAACATAGTTCATAATCAGAAGCCTTTGAGAGGGGGCTGGACTAAAGTTTATCTAAATACTACCTTTGTTTTAAAAGGTGTGAATTTACAAACTAAGAGTGAAAACAAGGTGGAAGAAAGATGAGGAAGGAAAAATGCTTGATATAACTTTTTAAAAAGGCAGCTGTTTTGATTTTTAAATTCAATTATTAGTCCCTCACTTATGTGAGCAATTAAGTTTCTAATTGCCAAAGATTCTATTTACTCATTATTGAGGTAAAAAAAGAAAGTATTGACCCAGGTGTTTTAAAACATTTAAAAATACAAACATTTAAAAATACAAACATTTTGCAACTTCACAAACAATTCAATAATATGATGATTTATATAAGTTGGGATGAGGGACTTCTTTCCTTTAAATGCAACAAAGTATCAATACATTCACAAAGTAAATGGAATGAGATAATATGTTAAAAGGTTCAGAGTGTAGATAGTATAGTCTTCTTTCCTACAGTGGTCATGTTGTCATCTTTGTTAATAGTTTGATTAATATGGTCCACTGGAGAAGGGAATGGCAAACCACTTCAGTATTCTTGCCTTGAGAACCCCATGAACAGTACAAAAAGGCAAAATGATAGGATACTGAAAGAGGAACTCCCCAGGTCAGTAGGTGCCCAATATGCTACTGGAGATCAGTGGAGAAATAACCCCAGAAAGAATAAAGGGACGGAACCAAAGCAAAAACAATACCCAGTTGTGGATGTGACTGGTGATAGAAGCAAGGTCCGATGCTGTAAAGAGCAATATTGCACGGGAACCTGGAATGTTAGGTCCATGAATCAAGGCAAATTGGAAGTGGTCAAACAGGAGATGGCAAGAGTGAACGTCGACATTCTAGGAATCAGGGAACTAAAATGGACTGGAAAGGGTGAATTTAACTCAGATGACCATTATATCTACTATTGTGGGCCAGAATCCCTTAGAAGAAATGGAGTAGCCATTATGGTCAACAAAAGAGTCCAAAATGCAGTACTTGGATGCAATCTCAAAAACGACAGAATGATCTCTGTTCGTTTCCAAGGCAAACCATTCAATATCAGAGTAATCCAAGTCTATGCCCCAACCAGAAACGCTGAAGAAGATGAAGTTGAATGGTTCTATGAAGACCTACAAGACCTTTTAGAACTAACACCCCAAAAAGATGTCCTTTTCATTATAGGGGACTGGAATGCAAAAGTAGGAAGTCAAGAAACACCTGGAGTAACAGGCAAATTTGGCTTTGGAATACAGAATGAAGCAGGGCAAAGGCTAACAGAGTTTCGCCAAGAGAACGCAATGGTCATAGCAAACACCCTCTTCCAAAAACACAAGAGAAGATTCTACACATGGACATCACCAGATGGTCAACACCAAAATCAGACTGATTATATTCTTTGCAGCCAAAGATGGAGAAGCTCTATACAGTCAACAAAAACAAGACCACGAGCTGACTGTGGCTCAGACCATGAACTCCTTATGGCCAAATTCAGATTTAAATTGAAGAAAGTAGGTAAAACCACTAGACCATTCAGATATGATCTAAATCAAATCCTTTATGATTATACAGTGGGAGTGAGAAATAGATTTAAGGGACTAGATCTGATAGATAGAGTGCCTGATGAACTATGGAATGAGGTTCATGACATTGTACAGGAGACAGGGATCAAGACCATCCCCATGGAAAAGAAATGCAAAAAAGCAAAATGGCTGTCTTGGGAGGCCTTACAAATAGCTGTGAAAAGAAGAGAAGTGAAAAGTAAAGGAGAAAAGGAAAGATATAAGCATCTGAATGTAGAGTTCCAAAGAATAGCAAGAAGAGATAAGAAAGCCTTCTTCAGCGATCAATGCAAAGAAATAGAGGAAAACAACAGAATGGGAAAGACTAGAGATCTCTTCAAGAAAATTAGAGATACCAAGGGAACATTTCATGAAAAGATGGGTTCGATAAAGGACAGAAATGGTATGGACCTAACAGAAGCAGGAGATATTAAGAAGAGGTGACAAGAATACACAGAAGACCTGTACAAAAAGATCTTCACGACCCAGATAATCATGATGGTGTGATCAGTCACCTAGAGCCAGAAATCCTGGAATGTGAAGTCAAGTGGGTCTTAGAAAGCATCACGACAAACAAAGCTAGTGGAGGTGATGGAATTCCAGTTGAGCTATTTCAAATCCTGAAAGATGATGCTGTGAAAGTGCTGCATTCAATATGTCAGAAAATTTGGAAAACTCAGCAGTGGTCAAAGGACTGGAAAAGGTCAGTTTTCATTCCAATCCCAAAGAAAGGCAATGTCAAAGAATGCTCAAACTACCACACAATTGCACTCATTTCACACACTAGTAAAATAATGCTCAAAATTCTCCAAACCAGGCTTCAGTAATACGTGAACTGTGAACTTCCAGATGTTCAAGCTGGAAAGTTTGAACAAAGCTGCCTAGAAAAAGCAGAGGAACCAGAGATCAAATTGCCAACATTCGCTGGATCATCGAAAAAGCAAGAGAGTTCCAGAAAAACATCTATTTCTGCTTTATTGACTATGCCAAAGCCCCTGACTGTGTGGATTACAATAAACTGCGGAAAACTCTGAAAGATTTGGGAATACCAGACCACCTGACCTGCCTCTTGAGAAACCTGTATGCAGGTCAGGAAGCAACAGTTAGAACTGGACATGGAACAACAGACTGGTTCCAAATAGGAAAAGCAGTACGTCAAGGCTGTATATTGTCACCCTGCTTATTTAACTTATATGCAGAGTACATCATGAGAAACGCTGGACTGGAAGAAGCACAAGCTGGAATCAAGATTGCCAGAAGAAATATCACTAACTTCAGTTATGCAGATGACACCACCCTTATGGCAGAAAGTGAAGAAGAACTAAAAATCCTCTTGATGAAAGTGAAAGAGGAGAGTGAAAAAGTTGGCTTAAAGCTCAACATTCAGAAAATGAAGATCATGGCATCCGGTCCCACCACTTCATGGGAAATAGATGGGGAAACAGTGGAAACAGTGTCAGACATTATTCTTTTGGGCTCCAAAATCACTGCAGATGGTGATTGCAGCCATGAAATTAAAAGACGCTTACTCCTTGGAAGAAATGTTATGACCAACCTAGATAGCATATTCAAAAGCAGAGACATTACTTTCCCAACAAAGGTCTGTCTAGCCAAGGCTATGTTTTACCAGTGGTTATGTATGGATGTGAGAGTTGGACTGTGAAGAAAGCTGAGTGCCAAAGAATTGATGCTTTTGAACTGTGGTATTGGAGAAGACTCTTGAGAGTCCCTTGGACTGCAAGGAGATCCAACCAGTCCATTGTGAAGGAGATTAGCCCTGGGATTTCTTTGAAGGGAATGATGCTGAAGCTGAAACTCCAGTACTTTGGCCACCTCATGAGATGAGTTGACTCACTGGAAAAGACTCTGATGCTGGGAGGCACTCGGTACAGGAGGAAAAGGGGATGACAGAGGATGAGATGGCTGGATGGCATCACCGACTCGATGGACGTGAGTTTGAGTGAACTCCGGGAGTTAGTGATGGACAGGGAGGCCTGGCGTTCTGTGATTCATGGGGTCGCAAAGAGGCAGACACAACTGAGCGACTGAACTGAACTGAACTGATACAGACAGCAAAAACAAGACCTGAAGCTGACTGTGGCTCAGATCATCAGCTTCTCACAGCAAAATTCAGCCTTCAACTACAGAAAACCGGGAAAAACAATAGGTTAGCCAAGTATGACTTAAGTCAAATCCCATATGAATTTGAAGTAGAGGTAACAAATAGATTCAAGGGACTAGATCTAGTTAACAGTCTACCTGAAGAACTATGGACAGAGGTCTGTAATGTCACACAAGAGATGGTGAAGAAAATCATCCCAAAGAAAAAGAAAAGCAAGAAGGCAAAGTGGTTATCTGAGGAGCCTTTACAAATAGCAGAAGAACAAAGAGAAGTGAAAAGCAAAGGAAAGGTACATTCAATTAAACTCAGAGTTCAAAAAAATAGCTAGAAGAGACAAAAAAAGTGAAGGTCACTCAGTCATGTCTGACTCTTTTTGACCCCATGGAATTCTCCAGGCCAGAATACTGGAGTGGGTAGCCTTTCCCTTCTCCAGGGCATCTTCCCAACCCAGGGATCGAGCCCAGGTCTCCCATATTACAGGTGGCTTCTTTACCAGCTGAGCCAACAGGGAAGTCCAAGAATACTGGAGTACGTAGCCTATTCCTTCTCCAGCAGATCTTCCCAAACCAGGAATCAAGATGGAGTTTCCTGCATTGCAGGCAGATTCTTTACCAACTGAGATATCAGGGAAGCCCTAGAAGAGACAAGAAGACCTTTAATGAACAATGCTTAATAATAGAAGAAAACAACAAAGGGGAAAGACTAGATATTTCTTCAGAAAAATTGGAAAGATCAAGGGAGCATTCCACCCAAAGATGGGCACAATAAAGGATAAAAATGGCAGAGACCTAGAAGATGCTAAAGAGATCAAGAAGAGATGGAAGGAATACAGAGAAGGACTGTACAAAAAGATCTTGATGAACCAGATTACTATGATGGTGTAGTTACTCACTCAGAGTCAGACATTCTGGAGCATGAAGTTAAGTGGGCCTTAAGAAGCACTGGTGTTAATAAAGCTAGTGGATGCGATGAAATTCCAGCAGAACTATTCAAATCCCCAAAGGATGATGCCATCAATGTTTTGTATTTATTATGTCAGCAAACCTGGAAGACCCAACAGTGGCCACAGGACTGGAAAAGGTAAATCCTTATCCCAATCCCCAAGAAGGGTAGTGCCAAAGAATGTGCTAATCATTGGAAAACTGCACTCATCTCCCATGCTAGTGATGCCATGCTTAAAATCTTGCTTGCTAGGTTTCAGCATTTTGTGAACCAAGAACTTCCAGATGTGCAAGCTGGGCTTAGAAAAGGAAGAGGAACCAGAGATCAAATTGCCAACATTTGCTGGATTATAAATAAAGCAAGGGAAAACATCTATCTCTGTTTTATTAACTATGCCTTTGACTGTGTGGATAATGATAAACTGTAGAAAGCTCTTAGAGAGAGAGAAATACTAGACCATCATACCTGTATCCTGAGAAACCTGTATGTGGGGCAAGAAGCAACAGTTAGAACCCTGTATGGAAAAAAAAATTGGTTCAAGATCAAGAAAGGAGTACAACAGGGCTGTCTGCTGTCAGCCTGATTGTTTAACCTATACACTGAACACATCATGAGAAATGCCAGGCTGGATGAATTACAAGCTGGAATCAAGATAGGTGGGAGAAACATCAACAACCTCAGATATATGGATGATACCACTCTAATGGCAGAAAGCAAAGAGGAACTAAAGAGCCTCTTGATGAGGGTGAAGGAGGAGAGTGAAAAAGCCGGCTTAAGACTAAATATTTAAAAAAACTAAAGCCCCATTAAAAAAAAAAGAGGGGAAAAGTGGAAGATGACAAAATCACTGCAGATGATGACTGCAGCCATGAAATCAGAAGACAATTGCTTTTTTGGCTGAAAAGCAATGACAAACCTAGACAATGTGTTGAAAATCAGAGACATTACTCTGCCAGCAAAGGTCCATATAGTCTTCCCAGTGGTCATGTGAGGTTGTGAGAACTGGACCATAAAGAAGGCAGAATGCCAAAGAATCGATGCCTTTAAACTGTGGTGCTGGAGAAGACTCCTAAAAGTCCCCTGGACAGCAAGGAGATCAAACCAGTCAATCTTAAGGGAGATCAACCCTGAATGTTTACTGGAAGGACTGATGCTGAAGCTGAAGCTCCAGCATTTAGTCATCAGATGGGAACAGATGACTCATTGGAAAAGTCCCCAATGATGGGAAAGATTGAGGGCAGAAGGAGAAAAGGGCATCAGAGAGATGAGATGGATGGACAACATCAGCAAGGCAATGAAAATGAACTTGGGCAAACTCTGGGAGATGGTGAGGGTAAAGGATGCCTGGAGTGCTGCAGTACATGGGGTCACAAAGAGTTGGACACTACTGGGGAACTGAACAACAACAACATCCCTACCTAGGGAACCCTTCTCAAACTTTATAGGGATTGAGAAACCCACTTCACTGGCCAGGTGCTTGTCTTACAACACTTTCATTGTGACTACCATTATTCAATTCACTGGTTTAATTGAATGTAATAATGGCATTATTAAGACTCAACTGGCAAAATTTGTAGAAGCCCTCCAAACACCATGGCTTCCAGCATTGCTGTTGCTCCTTCTAATTTGCAAATCCACCCTTTTGGAAATAAACTCTCACCCTGTGAGATGACCACAGGACACTCAATGAACTAGGGTCTTGATTCTTTTGACCCACAAATGATACAAGGAGAGATGCTCCAATATTTTATGCCTTAATTGCCTCAGTTCAGTTCAGTTCAGTCGCTCAGTCGTGTCTGACTCTTTGCAACCCCATGAATCCCAGCACACCAGGCCTCCCTGTCCATCACCAACTCCTGGAGTTCACTCAAACTCACGTCCATCAAGTCAGTGATGCCATCCAGCCATCTCACCCTCCATAGTCCCCTTCTCCTCCTGCCCCCAATCCCTCCCAGCATCAGAGTCTTTTCCAATGAGTCGACTCTTCACATGAGGTGGCCAAAGTACTGGAATTTCAGCTTTAACACCAGTCCTTCCAATGAACACCCAGGACTGATCTCCTTCACAATGGACTGGTCGGATCTCCTTGCAGTCCAAGGGACTCTCAAGAGTCTTCTCCAACACCACAGTTCAAAAGCATCAATTCTTCAGCACTCAGCTTTCTTCACAGTCCAACTCTCACATCCATACATGACCACTGGAAAAACCATAGCCTTGACTAGACGGACCTTTGTTGGCAAAGTAATATCTCTGCTTTTCAATATGCTATTTAAGAGTCTCAATTCATCAAAATAACACTCATTTACCCAAGAAGCAACCAACTTTGTAGATATATGTCTAAGTATATATATCATCATTTATTCATTCACATAATAAAATTTATTCTGAACCTATTATTTGCCAGATGCTAGGACAAGCATTAGGACATGAAAAATTCTTTCCTTGACCTTGAATATCTGTAGATGGAAAGAGAATTCAAGAATCATATATACAATGAGTGAGTGAGTGAAGTCGCTCAGTCATGTCCAATTCTTTGCAACCCCGTGGACTGTAGCCTACCAGGCTCCTCCGTCCATGGGATTCTCCAGGCAAGAATACTGGAGTGGGTTGCCATTTCCTTCTCCAGGGGATCTTCCCGACCCAGGGATCAAACCCGGGTCTCCCGCACTGGAGGCAGACACTTTAACCTCTGAGCCACCAGGGAAGCCAATATATATACAATAGATGCAATTAAACATTCCAAGTGTCATGTTGCAAACCAGTCTACTGGTTTATTCATAGATTCATTCAAAAGTTTTGTACACCTGTTGTGTGCTGAGGATCATTTCAATTACAAGTAATTGAGTGGCAGAGTTACTGTAAAGGAAAGATAGTTGGTTATTTTAAATATGTAATGGCATGATTCTACACATGTGTATTACCTGGCTAATAGAAGAAAACTTATTAGAGGTAAATGTCTTTCCTTTGCACAACAAAAAAAAAAATAAAGCCAAAACCTGTTAAGAAGGATGTTTGAGAACCATAAAATAATTGTCCTTACCAGGAATACAGAATCGTTCCTGCAACAGACGTTAAATCTACTGCTTTCTTGTTGTTGCTTTGCCAGGCCAAAGTCAGCTACAATTAAAAAAAAAAAGCAACTTTATTATATTTTCCAAGAGTTAGCATTGTTCCTTAGCTTTTAACATTCTGCAGAAAACAAAAAACAACAACAACAACAACAACAAAACTATTATTACAATTCACAAGAGAAAGTTTTTCTTGTCTTTCCCTGTCAAAATGCCACATGTACAATATTCTGAACCATTCCCAGCTTTCAATAATGGTGTACATACATTATGCAACTATGCTATATGTATTGACATAATGAGATTTATCATTAAAAATATTAAAATAAGTCTTGCTGACTGAAAGATAGGACAAAGTACTTATTGAACTTATGATTCTACTTTTTAGATTATTCTTTATAATTTTCAAATAAATAAAATGAACCTAATGTTTTGGCCACAGGACTGGAAAAGGTCAGTTTTCATCCCAATCCCAAAGAAAGGCAATGCCAAAGAATGTTCAAACTACCACACAATTGCATGCATCTCACATACTAGTAGAAGGCAATGGCACCCCACTCCAGTACTCTTGCCTGGAAAGTCCCATGGATGGAGGAGCCTAGTGGGCTGCAGTCCATGGGGTCGCTAAGAGTTGGACACGACTGAGTGACTTCACTTTCACTTTTCACTTTCATGCATTGGAGAAGGAAATGGCAACCCACCCCAGTGTTCTTGCCTGGAAAATCCCAGGGATGGGAGAGCCTGGTGGTCTGCCATCTATGGGGTTGCACAGAGTCGCACATGACTGAATTGGCTTAGCAGCAGCAGCACATGCTAGTAAAGTAATGCTCAAAATTCTCCAAGCCACGCTTGAGCAATACATGAACCATGAACTTCCAGATGTTCAAGCTGGTTTTAGAAAAGGCAGAGGAACCAGAGATCAAATTGCCAACATCCACTGGATCATCGAAAAAGCAAGAGAGTTCCAGAAAAACATCTATTTCTGTTTTACTGAGTATGCCAAAGCCTTTGACTGTATGGATCACAATAAACTGTGGAAAATTCTGAAAGATATGGGAATACCAGGCCACCTGACCTGCCTCTTGAGAAATCTGTACGCAGGTCAGGAAGCAACAGTTAGAACTGGACGGGGAACAACAGACTGGTTCCAAATAGGGAAAGGAGTACATCAAGGCTGTATATTGTCACCCTGCTTATTTGTATGCAGAGTACCTCATGAGAAACACTGGGTTGGATGAAGCACAAGCTGGAGTCAAGATTGCCAGGAGAAATATCAATAACCTCAGATATGCAGATGACACCACCCTTATGGCAGAAAGTGAAGAGGAACTAAAAAGCCTCTTGATGAAAGTGAAAGAGGAGAGTGAAAAAGTTGGCTTAAAGCTCAACATTCAGAAAATGAAGATCATGGCATCTGGTCCCATCACTTCATGGGAAATAGATAGGGAAACAGTGTCAGACATTATTTTGGGGGGCTCCAAAATCACTGCAGATGGTGATTGCAGCCAGGAAATTAAAAGACGCTTACTCCTGGGAAGGAAAGTTATGACCAACCTAGATAGCATATTAAAAAGCAGAGACATTACTTTGCCTTCTAAGGTCCATCTAGTCAAGGCTATGGTTTTTCCAGTAGTCATGTATGGATGTGAGAGTTGGACTGTGAAGAAAGCTGAGTGCTGAAGAATTGATGCTTTTGAACTGTGGTGTTGGAGAAGACTCTTGAGAGTCCCTTGGACTGCAAGAATATCCAACCACTCCATCCTAAAGGAGATCAGTCCTGGGTGTTCACTGGAAGGACTGATGTTGAAGCTGAAACTCCAATAATTTGGCCACCTCATGGGAAGAGTTGACTATTTGAAAAGTCCCTGATTCTGGGAAAGATTGAGGCAGGAGGAGAAGGGGACGACAGAGGATGAGATGGTTGGATGGCATCACCGACTCAATGGACATGAGTTTGTGTAAACCCTGGAGTTGGTGATGGACAGGGAGGCCTGGCGTGCTGCAATTCATGGGGTCATAAAGAGTTGGACACGACTAAGTGACTGAACTGAACTGAACTGAACTGAATGTTTTGGCATATGGTAGTCATCATCTCATGGGCCAAAATAAATAAGTAAATATGCTAAACCTAAATAATCACCATGAAGATCTGAAAAGCTGAAATTAATGGCATCCATTTGTATGAAGTCATAGTAAATACAATGTTTACAGTCAAATCAAAATATTTATATAATAATATACTTAATGTTAATATAAATGATTCTAATTTTTAAACTATAACACTAAATGTTTATATTTAATATTATTCCTAGCTAAATTCTTCCAAGAACCTTCAAATACTTCTTTTTTCCATTTTTTTAAATATAAATTTATTTTAATTGGAGGCTAATTACTTTACAATATTATAGTGGTTTTGCCATACATTGACATGGATCAAATACTTCTCTTTTTAAGCCAATCAACAACTAAGATCAAAGTGGTAGAAACAGATACTCTTCCTTTTATTATTGTAAGGATTTGCAAACTTCTCAATAAGTTTAATTACTAGAATTACACAAAAGGACAGAGTTGAACTAGGGCAAAAATTCAAGTTGCTATTCCTAGTATTGTTTGATGTTCACAATATCACTTTTTTAAGTGCACTAAATATGTATGGAATTTCACTGTGATAAATTTTCAATACAATGTACTTGATTGTCTATAATAAAATGTCTTTGACAGGTTGAAAATATTTTGAAGTACTTGACTTTGTTCAAAGTAATATTAATTTGTGTTATGAATAACAATCAGTTCAGTTCAGTTCAGTCACTCAGTCATGACTTTTTATGACCCCATGGACTGTAGCATGCCAGGCTTCCCTGTCCACCACCAACTCCGGGAGTTTACTCAAACTCATGTCCATTGAGTTGGTGATGCCATCCAACCATCTCATCCTCTGTCATCCCCTTCTTTTCCCGCCTTCAATCTTTCCTGCCTTCAATCTTTTCAAATGAGTCAGTTCTTCGCATACCAGTTTACTAAACAACAACCTTGAACTAGCACAGATTTAGCTGCTTACATATTTTGTCTGCTTTAATACTCAACAAGGTGTTAGCAATTATAGTTAGTGCCCCTTAGTGAGAAGGCAATGGCACCCCACTCCAGTACTCCTGGCCTGGAAAATCCCATGGATGGAGGAGCCTGGTAGGCTGCAGTCCATGGGGTCCGTAATGTCAGTCCAACGACTGATCCTCTGTCATCCCTTTCACTGTCCACTTTCATGCACTGGAGAAGGAAATGGCAACCCTTCCAATGTTCTTGCCTGGAGAATCCCAGGGATGGGGCAGCCTAGTGGGCTGTTGTCTATATTACTCAACAATAGTCAGACAATGAGTTAGCGACTATTAGCAGCAGCAGCAGCAGCAGTGATTAAAGGCAAGGACTCTGGAAACTTACATGCTCAATTCAAATCCTGGTCTCATTATGTGCTACCTGAGTAACCCTGGGGAAGTTATTTAATTTCTGTTTGTGATAGTTTTCTTATCTGTAAAAGTAGTAAGTACTATAATATTAAAATGTGAATAAGTTAACATATACAAATGTAGTATAGCACAGTGATAATCAACTGATGTATATTGCTATTTAATCTCACAATGACCCATTTTACAGATGAAGAAACTGAGGTTCAAAGAGAATATAGGGAGAAATGAATAGTTACACATGAATTTGAGGTTGTTCAATTCTAAAGCCCCAAATCTTCATCAAAACACAATACAGAACTGCCAACAAAGGAAAATCAGACCTAGGTAATTTCATTTACAAAATCAACCAAACATTTAGAGAGTAAATGTCAGTCATGCCCAAGCTCTACCAGAAAACAGAAGAGGAGAGAACACTTTCCAGCTCAGTTATGAAATCAATATTACCTGGAACCAGGTCCAAACAAAGACATTATAAGAAAAGAACCACAGGACATTTCCCATGAGAATAGATGCTAAAATTATCAATAAAAATATAAGTAAATTCAATCTAGAGGTATATTTAAAAGGATAACACATAATAACCAAGTGGAGTTTATGCTAGAAATATAAGGCATTTTAAAATGAATCAACAAATAAACAACATTTTAAAATGAATCAATATTGTTTCCCAGATCAGAACATTAGAGAAGGAAATCATATGATCATCTCAATTGTTGTGTAAGAAGAATTTGACAAAATTCAGCATTTATTCTTTTCAGCAAAATGGGAAAAGAATTTCCTTAACCCAATAATAAAGGGCATCTGTGAAAAACCTACAGCTAACTCTCTATTTAATGTTGAAAGACTGAATGCCCTTCCCTTAAGATCAAAAACAAGGCTGGAGGTTATCTCAACTTAGGATGATCATTTCACAATATATAACAAATATCAAATCATTATGTTATATACTTGAAACTAATATAATGTTGTATGTCAATCAGATCTCAATTAAAGCATAAAAGAAAAGTTATAGCTGTCTTCTTAATATCCTGATAGATATTTTGAAGAGATTGTCATATAAGCACATTTTTTGCTGTGCCTTGATAACTAAATTTTAAAAATAAATCAGAAAATACTATTTTCTCTTTCCTTTCAAAAAAAAGAAGAAAACATGCTAATTATACAAGCAGCATAGAAACAAATACTTAGGAGAATGTGACAAATGGTATGAAAGACCAATGCAGGGAAAATTATAAAATTTTGTTACAGAGTCAATAAAGACTAGAATTAATGGAGAGAAAGTCCAAATTTATGGATTGGAATTTTCAATATTATATAAATTTCATTCTTACTAAGTTAATTTATGTAATTCCAATAATAAATCTTCACATTTTGGGTGGAACTTCACAAATTTAGTATAAAATTAATATAGAAATAGAAAGAGCCAAGAGGAGACATGGATTTTGATAGAAAAGAAAACATAGCTTTCTACAATGTATTAAAAATTATTACAAGGGTATAGTAATTAAGACAAGGTTGTATAAACTCAAGACTACAAACAAAAAGGAAAGAATGTCCACTCTCATGATTCCTATTAATGATTATACTACAAACCCAAGTAAGCACAATAATTGCACACAAATTTTTCTGCAAAGATTTAATTTTTATTTCCCTTTGATTCCTTGTAGTGACATTACTAAAAACTATGATAGTTCAGTTCAGTTCAGTCACTCAGTCGTGTCCAACTATTTGCAGCCCCATGATTCTCAGCACACCAGGCCACCCTGTCCATCACCAACTACCAGAGTTCACTCAGACTCACGTCCATCGAGTCAGTGATGCCATCCAGCCATCTCATCCTCTGTCGTCCCCTTCTCCTCCTGCCCCCAATCCCTCCAAGCGTCAGAGTCTTTTCCAATAAGTCAACTCTTCACATGAGGTGGCCAAAGTACGGAGTTTCAGCTTTAGCATCATTCCTTCCAAAGAAATCCCAGGGCTGATCTCCTTCAGAATGGACTGGTTGGATCTCCTTGCAGTCCAAGGGTCTCTCAAGAGTCTTCTCCAACACCACAGTTCAAAAGCATCAATTCTTTCACCAGTGTTTTATAATTTTCTACATATAGGTCTTTAGTTTCTTTAGGTAGATATATTCCTAAGTATTTTATTCTTTCCGTTGCAATGGTGAATGGAATTGTTTCCTTAATTTCTCTTTCTGTTTTCTCATTATTAGTGTATAGGAATGCAAGCGATTTCTGTGTGTTGATTTTATATCCTGCAACTTTACTATAGTCATTGATTATTTCTAGTAATTTTCTGGTGGAATCTTTAGGGTTTTCTATGTAGAGGATCATGTCATCTGCAAATAGTGAGAGTTTTACTTCTTCTTTTCCAATTTGGATTCCTTTTATTTCTTTTTCTGCTCTGATTGCTGTGGCCAAAACTTCCAAAACTATGTTGAATAGTAATGGTGAAAGTGGGCACCCTTGTCTTGTTCCTGACTTTAGAGGAAATGCTTTCAATTTTTCACCATTGAGGATAATGTTAGCTGTGGGTTTGTCATATATAGCTTTTCTTATGTTGAGGTATGTTCCTTCTATTCCTGCTTTCTGGAGAGTTTTTATCATAAATGGATGTTGAATTTTGTCAAAGGCTTTCTCTGCATCTATTGAGATAATCATATGGTTTTTATTTAAAGAGGACACTAATAGATAGAGAAATATACCATGTTCATGGATTGGAAGAATCAATATAGTAAAAATGAGTATACTACCCAAAGCAATCTATAGATTCAATGCAATCCCTATCAAGCTACCAATAGTATTCTTCACAGAGCTAGAACACATAATTTCACCATTTGTATGGAAATACAAAAAACCTCGAATAGCCAAAGCAATCTTGAGAAAGAAGAATGGAACAGGAGGAATCAACCTACCTGACTTCAGGCTCTACTACAAAGCCACAGTTATCAAGACAGTATGGTACTGGCACAAAGACAGTAATATTGATCAATGGAATAAAATAGAAAGCCCAGAGATAAATCCACGCACATATGGACACCTTATCTTTGACAAAGGAGGCAAGAATATACAATGGATTAAAGACAATCTCTTTAACAAGTGGTGCTGGGAAATCTGGTCAACCACTTGTACAAGAATGAAACTAGATCACTTTCTAACACCATACACAAAAATAAACTCAAAATGGATTAAAGATCTAAACGTAAGACCAGAAACTATAAAACTCCTAGAGGAGAACATAGGCAAAACACTCCCTGACATACATCACAGCAGGATCCTCTATGACCCACCTCCCAGAACATTGGAAATAAAATCAAAAATAAACAAATGGGACCTAATTAAACTTAAAAGCTTCTGCACATCAAAGGAAACTATTAGCAAGGTGAAAAGACAGCCTTCAGAATGGGAGAAAATAATAGCAAATGAAGCAACTGACAAACAACTAATCTCAAAAATATACAAGCAACTCCTACAGCTCAACTCCAGAAAAATAAACGACCCAATCAAAAAATGGGCCAAAGAACTAAACAGACATTTCTCCAAAGAAGACATACAGATGGCTAACAAACACATGAAAAGATGCTCAACATCACTCATTATCAGAGAAATGCGAATCAAAACCACTATGAGGTACCATTTCACACCAGTCAGAATGGCTGCAATCCAAAAGTCTACAAATAATAAATGCTGGAGAGGGTGTGGAGAAAAGGGAACCCTCTTACACTGTTGGTGGGAATGCAAACTAGTACAGCCACTATGGAGAACAGTGTGGAGATTCCTTAAAAAACTGGAAATAGAACTGCCTTATGATCCAGCAATCCCACTGCTGGGCATACACACCGAGGAAACCAGAAGGGAAAGAGACACGTGTACCCTAATGTTCATCGCAGCACTGTTTATAATAGCCAGGACATGGAAGCAACCTAGATGTCCATCAGCAGATGAATGGATAAGAAAGCTGTGGTACATATACACAATGGAGTATTACTCAGCCATTAAAAAGAATACATTTGAATCAGTTCTAATGAGGTGGATGAAACTGGAGCCTATTATACAGAGTGAAGTAAGCCAGAAGGAAAAACATAAATACAGTATACTAACGCATATATATGGAATTTAGAAAGATGGTAACAATAACCCTGTGTACGAGACAGCAAAAGAGACACTGATGTATAGAACAGTCTTATGGACTCTGTGGGAGAGGGAGAGGGTGGGAAGATTTGGGAGAATGACATTGAAACATGTAAAATATCATGTAAGAAACGAGTTGCCAGTCCAGGTTTGATGCACGATACTGGATGCCTGGGGCTAGTGCACTGGGAGGACCCAGAGGGATGGTATGGGGAGGGAGGAGGGAGGAGGGTTCAGGATGGGGAACACATGTATACCTGTGGCGGATTCATTTTGATATTTGGCAAAACTAATACAATTATGTAAAGTTTAAAAATAAAATAAAATTTTTAAAAAATGAAAAAAAAAATAAAACAAAAGCATCAATTCTTTGGCGCTCAGCCTTCTTCAAAGTCCAACTCTCACATCCATACACGACCACAGGAAAAACCATAGCCGAACCTTTGTTGACAAAGTAACGTCGCTGCTTTTGAATATGCTATCTAGGTTGGACACAACTTTCCTTCCAAGGAGTAAGCGTCTTTTACTTTCATGGCTGCAGTCACCATCTGCAGTGATTCTGGAGCCCAAAAAAATAAAGTCTGACACTTTCCACGGTTTCCCCATCTATTTCCCATGAAGTCATGCGACCAGATGCCATGATCTTCATTTTCTGAATGTTGAGCTTTAACCCAACTTTTTCACTCTCCTCTTTCACTTTCATCAAGAGGCTTTTTAGTTCCTCTTCACTTTCTGCCATAAGGGTGGTGTCATCTGCATATCTGAGGTTATTGATATTTCTCCTGGCAATCTTGATTCCAGTTTGTGTTTCTTCCAGCCCAGCATTTCTCATGATGTACTCTGCATATAAGTTAAATAAGCAGGGTGACAATATACAGCCTTGACATACTCCTTTTCCTATTTGGAACCAGTCTGTTGTTCCCCGTCCAGTTCTAACTGTTGCTTCCTGACCTGCATACAGATTTCTCAAGAGGCAGGTCAGGTGGTCTGGTATTCCCATCTCCTTCAGAATTTTCCACAGTTTATTGTGATCCACACAGTCAAAAGCTTTGGCATAGTCAATAAAGCAAAAATAGATGTATTTCTGGAACTCTCTTGCTTTTTCCATGATCCAGTGGATGTTGGCAATTTGATCTCTGGTTCCTCTGCCTTTTCTAAAACCAGCTTGAACATCAGGAAGTTCAAGGTTCACATATTGCTGAAGCCTGGCTTGGAGAATTTTGAGCATTACTTTACTAGTGTGTGAGATGAGTGCAATTGTGCAGTAGTTTGAGCATTCTTTGGCATTGCCTTTCTTTGGGATTGGAATGAAAACTGACCTTTTCCAGTCCTGTGGCCACTGCTGAGTTTTCCAAATTTGCTGGCATATTGAGTGCAGCACTTTCACAGCATCATCTTTCAGGATTTGGAATAGCTCAACTGGAATTCCATCACCTCCACTAGCTTTGTTCGTAGTGATGCTTTCTAAGGCCCACTTGACTTCACACTCCAGGATGTCTGGCTCTAGGTCAGTGATCACACCATCGTGATTATCTGGGTCGTGAAGATCTTTTTTGTACAGTTCTTCTGTAACTATATGTTTAATTTCATTAAAATGTTACCAAGCCAAAATATTTTCCAGTGTGTTCTCACCAGACATGTTTTAGAGTTCTGGTTGTTTCTGCCTTTTAATCAGCATTTGGAGTTGTCAGGGTTTTTTAATTAGCCATTTTAATTACTATGTAGTGATAGCTCAGTGTAGCTTTAATTTGCATTTTCCTAATGACTAATGGTGTTGAACAATTTTTATGTACTTATTTGCCATCAGTGTATCTTTTTTTTTATTTTTTTTTTTAATATGTATTTATTTTAAATGAAGGCTAATTATTTTACAATATTATAGTGGGTTTTGCCATACACTGACATGAATCAACCATGGGTGTACATGTGTTCCCCATGTACCCCCTCCCACCTTTCTCCCCATCCCATCCCTCAGGGTCATCCCAAGGCACCAGCCCTGAGCACCATTTCTCATCCACTGAACCAGGACTGGTGATCTGTTTCACATATGATAATATACATGTTTCAATGCTATTCTCTCAAATCATCCCACCCTCAGCTTCTCCCACAGAGTCCAAAAGACTGTTCTATACATCAGTGTCTCTTTTGCTGTCTCACATATAAGATCATCGATACCATCTTTCTAAATTCCATATATATGCATTAGTATACTGTATTGGTGTTTTTCGTTCTGACTTACTTCACTCTGTATAATAGGCTCCAGTTTCATCCACCTCATTAGAACTGATTCAAATGTATTCTTTTCAATGGCTGAGTAATACTCCATTGTGTATACGTACCACAGCTTTCTTATCCATTCATCTGCTGATGGACATCTAGATTGCTTCCATGTCCATGTCCATGTCCATGTGATGAACATTAGGGTACACGTGTCTCTTTCAATTCTGGTTTCCTCAGTGTGTATGCCCAGCAGTGGGATTGCTGGATCATAAGGCAGTTCTATTTCCAGTTTTTAAGGAATCTCCACACTGTTCTCCATAGTGGCTGTACTAGTTTGCATTCCCACCAACAGTGTAAGAGGGTTCCCTTTTCTCCACACCCTCTCCAGCATTTATTGCTTGTAGACTTTTTGGATAGCAGCCATTCTGACTGGCGTGCAATGGTACCTCATTGTGGTTTTGATTTGCATTTCTCTGATAATGAGTGATGTTGAGCATCTTTTCATGTGTTTGTTACCCATGTGTATGTCTTGGAGAAATGTCTGTTTAGTTCTTTGGCCCATTTTTTGATTGGGTCATTTATTTTTCAGGAATTGAGTTGCAGGAGTTGCTTGTATATTTTTGAGATTAATTCTTTGTCAGTTGCTTTGTTTGCTATTATTTTCTCCCATTCTGAAGGCTGCCTTTTCACCTTGCTTATAGTTTCCTTCATTGTGCAAAAGCTTTTAAGGTTAATTAGGTCCCATTTGTTTATTTTTGCTTTTATTTCCATTACTCTGGGAGGTGGGTCATAGAGGATCCTGCTGTGATTTATGTCAGAGAGTGTTTTGCTTAATGTTCTCCTCTAGGAGTTCTATAGCTTCTGGTCTTATGTTTAGATCTTTAATCCATTTTTAGTTTATTTTTCTATATGGTGCTAGAAAGTGTTCTAGTTTCATTCTTGTACAAGTGGTTGACCAGTTTTCCCAGCACCACTTGTTGAAGAGATTGCCTTTTCTCCATTGTAAATTTTTGCCTCCTTTGTCAAAGATAAGTTGTCCATAGGTGTGTGGATTTATCTCTGGGCTTTCAATTTTGTTCCACTGATCTATATTTCTGTCTTTGTGCCAGTACCATACTGTCTTGATGACTGCAGCTTTGTAGTATAGCCTGAAGTCAGGCAGGTTGATTCCTCCAGTTCCATCCTTCTTTCTCAAGATTACTTTGGCTATTCGAGGTTTTTTGTATTTCCATACAAGTTGTGAAATTATTTGTTCTAGTTCTTTGAAAAATACTGTTGGTAACTTGATAGGGATTGCATTGAATCTATAGATTGCTTTAGGTAGTATATTCATTTTCACTATATTTATTCTTCCATTCCATGAACATGGTATATTTCTCCATCTATTTCTGTCCTCTTTGATTTCTTTCATCAGTGTTATATAGTTTTCTATATATAGGGCTTTTGTTTCTTTAGGTAGATTTATTCCTAAGTATTTTATTCTTTTTGTTGCAATGATGAATGGGATTGTTTCCTTAATTTCTCTTTCTGTTTTCTCATTATTAGTGTATAGTACTGCAAGGGATTTCTGTGGGCTAATTTTATATCCTGCTACTTTACTATATTCATTGATCAGCTCTAGTAATTTTCTGGTGAAGTCTTTAGGGTTTTCTATGCAGAGGATCATGTCATCTGCAAACAGTGGGAGTTTTACTTCTTTTATAATCTGGATTCCTTTTATTTCTCTTTCTTCTCTGATTGCTGTGGCTAAAACTTCCAAAACTATATTGAATAGAGTGATGATACTGGGCACCCTTGCCTTGTTCCTGACTTCAGGGGAAATGCTTTCAATTTTTCACCATTGAGGATAATGTTTGCTAAGGGTTTGTGATATATAGCTTTTATTATGTTGAGGTATGTTCCTTCTATTCCTGCTTTATGAAGAGTTTTTATCATAAATGGATGTTGAATTTTGTCAAAGGTTTTCTCTGCATCTATTGAGATAATCATATGGTTTTTATCTTTCAATTTGTTAATGTTGTGCATTACATTGATTGATTTGCAGATATTCCAACCAGTCCATTCTAAAAGAGATCAGCCCTGGGTGTTCTTTGGAAATAATGATGCTAAAGCTGAAACTCCAGTACTTTGGCCACCTCATGCGAAGAAGTGACTCAATGGAAAAGACTCTGATGCTGGGAGGGATTGGGGGCAGGAGGAAAAGGGGACGACAGAGGATGAGATGGCTGGATGGCATCACCGACTCGATGGACGTGAGTTTGAGTGAACTCTGGGAGATGGTGATGGACAGGGAGTCCTGGCATGCTGTGATTCATGGGGTCGCAAAGAGTTGGACAGAACTGAGTGACTGAACTGAACTGAACTGAAAGAATCCTTGCATTCCTGGGATAAAGCCCACTTTGTCATGATGTATGATCTTTTTAGTATGTTGTTGGATTCTGTTTGCTAGGGTTTTGTTACGGATTTTTGCATTTATGTTCATCAGTGATATTGGCCTGTAGTTTTCTTTTTTGGTGGCATCTTTGTCTGGTTTTGGTATTAGGGTGATGGTGGTCTCATAGAATGAGTTTGGAAGTTTATCTTCCTCTGCAATTTTCTGGAAGATTTTGAGTAGGATAGGTGTTAGCGCTTCTCTAAATTTTTGGTAGAATTCAGCTATGAAGCCATCTGGTACTGAGCTTTTGTTTGCTGGAAGATTTCTGATTAGTTTCGATTTCCATGCTTGTGATGGGTCTGTTAAGATTTTCTATTTCTTCCTGGTTCAGTTTTGGAAAGTTATATTTTTCTAAGAATTTGTCCATTTCTTCCAAGTTGTCCATTTTATTGGTATATAGTTGCTGATAGTCGTCTCTTATGATCCTCTGTACTTCTGTGTTGTCTGTTGTGATTTCTCCATTTTCATTTCTAATTTTGTTGATTTGATTCTTCTCCCTTTGTTTCTTGATGAGTCTGGTTTGTCAATTTATTTATCTTTTCAAAGAACCAGCTTTTAGTTTTGTTGATTTTTGCTATGGTCTCTTTTGTTTCTTTTGTATTTATTTCTGCCCTAATTTTTACAATTTCTTTCCTTCTACATTTCCTTTTCTAGTTGCTTTAGGTGTTAGAGTTAGGTTATTGAGTTGACTTTTTCCTTGTTTCTTGAAGTAAGCCTGTATTGCTATGAACCTTGCCCTTAGCACTGCTTTTACAGTGTCCCACAGGTTTGGGGTTGTTGTGTTTTCATTTTCATTCATTTCTATGTATATTTTGATTTCTTTTTTTTTTATTTCTTCTGTGATTTGTTGGTTACTCAGAAGCATGTTGTTTAGCCTCCATATGTTGGAATTTTTAATAGTTTTTTTCCTGTAATTGACATCTAATCTTACTGCATTGTGATTGGAAAAGATGCTTGGAATGATTCCAATTTTTTAGAATTTACCAAAGCTAGATTTATCACCCAGGATATGATCTATCCTAGAGAAGGTTCTGTGTGCGCTTGAGAAAAAAGTGAAATTCATTGTTTTGGGGTGAAATGTCCTATAGATATCAATTAGGCTTAACTGGTCCATTGTATCATTTAAAGCTTGTGTTTCCTTGGTAATTTTCTGTTTAGTTGATCTAGCCATATATGTGAGTAGGGTATTAAAGCACCCCACTATTATTGTGTTATTGTTAATTTCCCCTTTCATAGTTGTTAGCATTTGTCTTACATATTGCAGTGCTCCTATGTTGGGTGCATATATATTTATAATTGTTATATTGTCTTCTTGGAGTGATCCTTTGATCATTATGTAGTGTCCTTCTTTGTCTCTTTTCACAGCCTTTATTTCAAAGTCTATTTTATCTGATGAGTATTGCTACTCCTGCTTTCTTTTGGTCTCCATTTGTGTGAAATATCTTTTTCCAGTCCTTCACTTTCAGTCTGTATGTGTCCCATGTTTTGAGGTGGGTCTCTTGTAGACAGTATATATAGGGCTCTTGTTTTTGTATACATTCAGCTAGTCTTTGTCTTTTGGTTGGGACATTCAACCCATTTACATTTAAGATAATTATTGATAAGTATGATCCCATTGCCATTTACTTTGTTGTTTTGGGGTTCAAGTTTATACACCTTTTCTGTGTTTCCTGTCTAGAGAAGAACCTTTAGCATTTGTTGGAGAGCTGGTTTGGTGGTGCTGAATTCTCTCAGCTGTTGCTTGTCTGTAAAGCTTTTGATTTCTCCTTCATATTTGAATGAGATTCTTGCTGGGTACAGTAATCTTGGTTGTAGGTTTTTCTGTTTCATCACTTTAAGTATGTCCTGCCAATCCCTTCTGGCCTGAAGAGTTTCTATTGAAAGATCAGCTGTTATCCTTATGGGAATCCCCTTGTGTGTTATTTGTTGTTTTTCCCTTGCTGCTTTTAATATTTGTTCTTTGTGTTTGATCTTTGTTAATTTGATTAATATGTGTCTTGGAGTGTTTCACCTTGGGTTTATCCTGTTTGGGACTCTCTGGGTTTCTTGGACTTGGGTGACTATTTCCTTCCCCATTTTAGGGAAGTTTTCAACTATTATCTCCTCAAGTATTTTCTCATGGTCTTTCTTTTTGTCTTCTTCTTCTGGGACTCCTATGATTCAAATGTTGGGGTGTTTGACATTGTCCCAGAGGTCTCTGAGGTTGTCTTCATTTCTTTTAATTCTTTTTTCTTTTTTCCTTTCTGCTTCATTTATTTCCACCATCCTATCTTCTACCTCACTTATCCTATCTTCTGCCTCAGTTATTCGTTTCCTCCAGAGTGTTTTTGATCTCATTTATTGCATTATTCATTATTTATTGACTCTTTTTTATTTCTTCCAGGTCCTTGTTAAACATTTCTTGCATCTTCTCAATCCTTGTCTCCAGGCTATTTATCTGTAACTCCATTTTGTTTTCAAGATTTTGGATCATTTTTATTACCATTATTCTGAATTCTTTTTCCAGGTAGACTCCCCTATCTCCTCTTTTGTTTGGTTTAGTGGGCATTTATCATGTTCCTTTACCTGCTGAGTTTTTCTCTGCTTTTTCACCTTATTTAGATTGCTGTGCTTGGGGTGCCCTTTCTGTATTCTGGCAGTTTGTGGTTCCTTTTTATTGTGGAGGTTCTTCCCTGTGGGTGGGGTTGGACGAGTGGCTTGTCAAGTTTCCTGGTTAGGGAAGCTTGCATCAGTGTTCTGGTGGGTTGAGCTGGACTTTTTCTCTCTGGAGTGCAATAAAGTGTCCAGAAGTAAGTTTTGAGATGTTTATGGGTTTGGTGTGACTTTGGGCAGCCTGCATATTAAAGCTCAGGGCTATGTTCCTGCATTGCTGGAGAATTTGCATGGTATGTCTTGCTCTGGAACTTGTTGGCTCTTGGGTGGAGCTTGGTTTCAGTGTAGGTATGAAGGCTTTTGGATGAGCTCTTATCAATTAACGTTCCCTGGAGTCAGGAGTTCTCTGGTGTTCTTGGGTTTGGGACTTAAGCCTCCTGCCTCTGGTTTTCAGTCTTATTCTTACAGTAGCCTCAAGACTTCTCCATCCATACAGCACTGATGATAAAACATCTAGGTTAATGGAGAAAAGATTCTCCACAATGAGAGACATCCAGAAAGGTTCACTGAGTTACATGGAGAAGAGAAGAGGGAGGAGGGAGATAGAGGTGACCAGGAGGAGAAGAGGGGGAATCAAAAGGGGCAAGAGCAATCTAGCCAGTAACCAAATCCCTGTGTGCTCTCCACAGCCTGGAACACCCAGAGAGGTTCACGGAGTCACACAGAGAAGAGAAGAGGGAGGAAGGAGATAGAGGTGACCAGGAGGAGACGAGGCAGGGTCAAAAGAAGAGAGACAGATCTAGCCAGTAATCAGTTCCCTAAGTGTTCTCCACAGCCCAGAACACACAAAGAGATGCACAGAGTTGGGTAGAGAAGAGAAGGAGGAGGGAGGAGATAGAGGTGACCTAGGGGAGAAAAAAGAGTCAAAAAGAGGAGAGGACGATCAAGCCAGTAATCACACTCCGAAGTAAAAATGGGTATGGAAGACTGGATTCTTAAAAGTACAAAACTGATAACAAATACCAAAAAGCAAAAATCTAGAGTAGAAGTTAAACTCTCAAAAATACAATATTAAAAAAAAGCAAAACAAAACCACAAAGATTATAAAAAATATATATGAAGTTTGCTTTGAAAATAGGGTCTGGTTTTTTGCAAGGTAATAGTAGGTTATAAAAATGAAAATTAAAGGAGTAATAGAGGACTTAAAACTAAAAAATTAAAAAAATAATAATAGTAAAATATATCTAGGAATTTCTCTGGAGCTGTTGCGGGCAGTGTGAGGTCAGTTCAGTTTTAGATAGTTCCTTGTTCCAGCTTTACTTCTCAAGATCTATAGACCCCTTCCAATGTAGTTGGTGCTAACTACAGGGTTTTAATCTGTTGCACCTGTCACTTCCAAAGTGGTTCCCTCTCTTTGTTTTAGCTTCTTCTGTTTGCTAGTCTCTTCAGTGTCTAATTTCCACCCTGACACAAGGGGGTGAAGGTGGTCACTTATTTAGGCTCACTTGTTCACTCGTGCTGTGGAGAGACAGGTACACTGCAAACAAATATCACTGGCATATGTGGGGAGAGCTCACAGTGTCTCGGCCACACTGGGTTTGCCCCTGCTCATGGTGTGTGTGCTTTCCCGGTCTACATTGCTCAGGCTTCGGGTTGCTCTGCAGGGGAACTGTCTAAAGTGGGCCCTGGATTGCGTGCACTTCCCAGGTCTAAGCTGCTCGGGTTCAGGTTCTTGGGTATTCCACAAAGGCACAGACTCGGTTGGGCCTGCGTTTTGTGCCCTTCCCAGGTCCAAGCAGCTCAGGCAACCAGGTGTTTGGTGAGTGCTCTCTCCCCAGGTGGGGGTGCATCTTATCACCTCCCCAGTCCCAGCAGCTTAGTTTCCTGGGTGTGCCATGTGTCTCTTCTGGGGAGCTGATCTCTGGCTGCAACCCTCCCAGTGGATGTCATCCATCCAGGATCCCAGGAAGGCTTGGTTGGCAACTGGGAACCTGCTTGCAGTTTGGTGGAGGATGCCATCTCTGGGGCCGAGTGTGCTCCTTTCTGGCTGTGGCTGCTGCCCGTCTGCCCCCTGCCTCCAGCAGGGGGTGGGCCCGTCTGCTGCTAGCTCTCATCTGGTATTCGCTCAGTCCTTTGTCCTGTGAGCGGGCCAGCAGTGTCTTAAGTTTGGGCTTTTCACGGGAATGTTCTCTCTCTGGCTATCCCACAGTTTGGGTTGCTATCTCACATTAGCTCCCTCAGATTGCCCTCAGGGCATTCAGGCCCAGTCCTTACCCTAAGCAATGCGACTGTGCCTCCCTGTTCAGCCCCCACTTGCTGGTGGTGGATGCAAGTGTCTGGGCTACTCCTCCACTGGGAACTGCCATTAGGTACATAATCTGTGGGTTTTATTTATTTATTTTCCCTCCCAGTTATGTTGCCCTCTGAGATTCCAAAACTCCCCACAGACCCACCGGTGAGAGGATTTCCTGGTGTTTGGAAACTTCTCCTCTTTTATGACTCCTTCCCCGAGACATATCTCCATCCCTAACTCTTTTGTCTGTCTTTTTATCTTCTATACTTTGTCCTACCTCCTTTCAAAGACAGTGGGCTGCCTTCCTGGGTACCTGGTGTCCTCTGCCCACATTCAGAAGCTGTTTTGTGGAATTTACTCAGCATTCAAATGTTCTTTCAATGAATTTGTGGGGGAGAAAGTGTTCTCCCCGTCCTATTCCTCCATCATCTTCTGTATCTTCTTTGGTGAAGTTCTTGTTCAAAATTTGGTCCTTTTTTTCCATTGGGTTGTTTGTTTTCTTATTATTGAGCTTTCTTATTGCTTGTATTATTGATACAAATTCTTTGTTAAATAGATGACCTACATATATTTTCTCCCAGTCTGCAGCTTGTCTTCTCATTCTATTAATAATATCTTTCATAGACTGTAAGTTTTAAACCAGTGAAATTCAATGAATTTTTTTCTTTTATATGTAATGATTTTGATGTTATAGTTAAGAAATATTTATCTAACTTATGTAAAACAGTCCAGACTATTCTGCTTAAGGGCCACAGAGAGAAGAGGTCCAGGTGAATAAGAGACCAAGTTCCAGCCAAAAGTCAGAACTAACTGCCGGTCATGTGAGTGAGCCTTCTTTGAAGTGGACTCCCAGGCCAAGCACCTTCCTTGGTAGCTCAGCTGGTAAAGAATCTGCCTGTAAAGCAGGAGACTCCAGTTTGATTCCTGGATCGGGAAGATCCCCTGTAAAGGGAGCAGCTACCCACTCCAATAGAAATGCCTGGAGAATTCCATGGACAGGAGCCTGGCAGGCTATAGTCCATGGGTCGCAAAGAGTCAGATACAACTGAGTGATTTTCACTTTTTTTCCCAGGCCAAGTTAAGACTTCCAATGATACAGCCTTGGCTCACAGCCTGTCTGAAACTTCATGAGAGACCCTGAGCCAGAACCATACAGCAAGGCTGCTGCTGGATTCCTGACCCTTGAAGTGGTGAGAAAATAAATGTGTGTTCTCTTAAGCCACTAAGTTTTGTGGTAACTGGTTACACAACAATGGATAATTAACACAATCACTATCGCCTAGTTCAGGCCACCGTGAACTCTCCTGAACTGTACTGAACTATACTTTCTAAGCAGACTCCCCACATCCATTACTACCCTCCAAAACATAATTCTCCAAATCAGCGCTACAATCTTTGAAAAACCTAAACCAGTATCACTACTTAGAGGTTAAAATTCCTCAAAGGCTTCTGATAAATACTAAGAATAAAGACCAAACTCTTACCAGGCATAAAAGATGGTATATAATCTGGTTTTTCAGAAAGGGCTTTGAGAGGGTAACAGGCAGGAAGGACAGGAGTCTCCAAATGGAGGAAATAAGCTGCAAGTGTCAGACATTTTTCTTATCTCTCTCTTAAGCAGCAGGAGGAAACAAAAGTGTCATATTTTTTCCCTTCTCTACACAAATTTAAAAGGAGGTTTCTCTTAAAATTCTGTGTTGCCATGACACCTGGGTCCACCAGAACTTTTCTCAAACCTTGAGATAACCAATGCATTTTTCTTATGGAAATGTTTGTCTTAAGCTATGTTAATGTACTACGTATGTACCCTAGACTCTGTCTTCAAGTCGGTTCCACCTAAAGGCTCAGAACTGACTTGACAAACCAGTATGTTATACTCATACACTGTTCTCCTAATCTATGTTAATGAAGGCTATATATTTGTATGGAAATCTGCCTTTCTTCAAAATTCTTGTCAATCATTTTATGGCCTGGGATGACTCAGTTCAGTTCAGTTCAGTTCAGTCACTCAGTTGTGTCCGACTCTTTGCGACCCTATGAACCCCAAGACACCAGGACTCCATGTCCATCACCAACTCCCAGAGTTTACCCAAACTCATGTCCATTGAGTCGGTGATGCCATCCAACCATCTCATCCTCTGTCATCCCCTTCTCCTCCTGCCCTCAATCTTTCCCGGCATCAGGGGCTTTTCTAATGAGTCAGTTCTTCACATCAGGTGGCCAAAGTATTGGAGTTTCAGCTTCAACATCAGTCCTTCCAATGAACACCCAGGACTGATCTCCTTTAGGATGAACTGGTTGAATGTCCTTGCAGTCCAAGAGACTCTCAAGAGTATTCTCCAACACCACAGTTCAAAAGCATCAATTCTTCAGTGCTCAGCTTTCCTCACAGTGCAACTCTCACATCCATACATGACCATTGGAAAAACCATAGCCTTGACTAGATGGACCTTTGTTGACAAAGTAATATCTCTGCTCTTCAATATGCTATCTTGGTTGGTTATAACTTTCATTCCAATGAGTAAACATCTTTTAATTTCATGGCTGCAATCATCATATGCAGTGATTTTGGAGCCCCCAAAAATAAAGTCAGCTACTGTTTCCACTGTTTCCCCATCTATTTCCCATGAAGTGATGGGACCAGATGCCTTGATCTTAGTTTTCTGAATGTTGAGCTTAAAGCCAACTTTTTCACTCTCCTCTTTCACTTTCATCAAGAAGATCTTTAGTTCTTCTTCACTTTCTGCCATAAGGGTGGTGTCATCTTCATATCTGAGGTTATTGATATTTCTCCCAGCACTAGGTTGGTCACCAACCTACTGTATATGTGTATATATGTATCTAGATCTACATATATTTATTCATAAGTACATGCATGTGCGTGCTCCGTCACTTCAGTTGTGTGTGACTCTTTACAATCCTATGGAATGTAACCCGCTAGGCCCCTCTGTCCGTGGGATTCCCCAGGCAAGAATACTGAAGCAGGTTGCCATGCCCTCCTCCAGGGGATCTTCCTGACCCAGGGATCAAACCCAAGTCTCTTACGTTTCCTGCATTGGCAAATGGGTTCTTTGCCACTAGCGCCACCTGGGAAGCCCTCATAAGTATACGCTGCTGCTGCTGCTAAGTCGCTTCAGTCATGTCCCACTCTGTGCGACCCCACAGACGGCAGCCCACCAGGCTCCCCTGTCCCTGGGATTCTCCAGGCAAGAACACTGGAGTGGGTTGCCATTTCCTTCTTCAGTGCATGAAAGTGAAAAGTGAAAGTGAAGTCACTCAGTCGTGTCCAATTCTTAGCAACCCCATGGACTGCAGCCCACCAGGCTCCTCCATCCATGGGATTTTCCAGACAAGAGTACTGGATTGGGGTGCCACTGCCTTCTCCTCATAAGTATATAAATATACTTTATTCATATATACATACACACACATACATACGTACAAACACATACAATGCAGTCAATAAAAAGACTGAAATCTTGCCATTTTCAACAACATGGATGGGCCTTGAGGGCATTATACTAAGTGAAATAAGTTAGACAGAGAAAGACATACTGCATAATTTCACTTACATGTGGACTGTAAAAAACAAAAATCAAGCTCATAGATACATAGAACAGACTGGTGGTTGCAAAATGCAGAGGATAGGGAATGGGAGAAGTGGGTGAAGGAGGTCAAAATACAAACTTCCAGTTCTAACATAAATAAGTCCTGTGGATGTCATATACAGCATGGTGACTATAGTTAATAATGCTGTATTGCATATTTGAAAGTTGCTAAGAGAGTAGATCTTAAAAGGTTCTCAACACAAGAGAAAAAAGTTAACTATGTAACATGATGGGTGTTAACTTGGCTTATTGTGATGATCATTTTATAATGTATACAAATACCAAATCATTATGTTGTTCATCTGAAACTAAAAGAATGTATATGTCACTTATAACTCCAGAAGTTTTTAATTAGAAATTTAAAAAAAATAAAAATGATAATTTCCAAAGCACTCTTTCTTAGTAAAGTACTAGAAGATACACTTTGGCAAAATAAGGGAGTTATAAAAGAAAGAGAAGTCCAGAGGATGCAGGAAATAGAGGCTCCAACCAGAAAAGGAGCAGGGAGTTCCCTGGTGGTCTAGTGGTTAGGGTTCAGTGCAGTAGCCCAGGTTCAATCCCTGGTCAGGAAACAGATCTCACAAGCAGCACGGTGTGGCCAAATTAAAAAAAAAAAGAAGAAGAAGAAGACCATGAAAGTTCCAGGACAACAGCTGTGTAACAGACCTAAAGTTAAACTCAGTCTATGTTACAACAGACAACTACAGAAAATGAGTATCCAAGAGAAAAAAAAACTGAGAGTAACTGTCTTGTCTGACCATGTGGAAAATAGACAAAGAAGACTTTTATATTCCTTTTAGAAGATCTGGGAAGAAGAAATGAAAGTACACAGAAAACTAGGAAAATTAAAAAAAAAAAAAAGGGCAATTATTAACTCTAAGAAAAACAAAGGCCTATAAGGAAGGAGAAGTAATCAACATTGAACAATAGTTACACAGTAGTAATAATGTAAATACTGAATACCGATTTAACCCATAGTTGTGCCATAAATTGGAGAAGGGAATGGCAACCCACTCCAGTATTCTTGCTTGGAGAATTCCATGGACAGAGAAGCCTGGTGGACTACAGTCCATGGGGTCACAAAGAGTTGAACACGACTGAGCAACTTTCACTTTAACACTATGCTATAAATATATTGCAGGATGGCAGGTGGGGAAGAAGAGAAAACAAGAAAATTGAATCCTCAACTATCATAGTGATAGGCACTCAGCCATATCTGACTCTTTGTACCCATGGACTGTAGCCAACCAGGTTCCTCTGTCCATGGGATTTTCCAGGCAAGAATACTGGAGTGAGTAGCCATTTTCTTCTCCAGGGGATCTTCCCAACGCAGGGATCAAACCCACATCTCCTATATTACAGGTGGATTTTTTACTGTCTGAGCCACCAGGGAAGCCCAAGAATACTGGAATGGGTTGCCATGCCCTCCCTCCAGGGAATCTTCCCAACCCAGGGATCCAATCCAGGTCTCCTGCATTGCAGGCAGATTATTGGCTGAGCCACCAAGGAAGCCAATGGAAAACCAAATACCAGAAAATAGAGCTAAAAAAGAATGAAAAGTGGTTGTTTTAAGGAAATGGAACTGAGGGTTGCAAAGGGATAGGTTTTTCTTTACAAGATTTTTAGCACTATCTTATTTTGTAAACCATTTTGATGTGTGGTACTGGTTAAAGAAAATAAATATAAGAATTACTTGAAATAAGTTTAGACAGAAAATAAATCAGACTACCACAATAAAAGATTAACCTCAATGTATTTAAATGTAAGAAAATGGGACATAGCATTGGCTAGACTCAGAAAATATGGTCTGAAAAATCACCTTTAGAAAGATTAAATAGATCCATTAAACTATTAAGCATCTGTTTAATAGTATTACTGTTTGGTATGAAATTCAAACACACAATTAATCATAATCCTTATTAGTTTATACATTAAAATATCTACAAGCATACAAACATTAAATAGTAAAAATTTTTAAAGAAGTGAAGTCGATCAGTCGTGTCTGACTCTTTGGGACCCCATGGACTGTAGCCTACCAGGCTCCTCCATCCATAGGATTTTCCAGGCAAGAATACTGGAGTGGGTTGCATTTCCTTCTCCAGGAGATCTTCCCAACCCAGGGATTGAACCCAGGTGTCCCACATCATAGGCAGATGCCTTACTGTCCGAGCCACCAAGGAAGTCCTAAAAAAAGATTCTTAAGGAAACACAAGTACAATTCATAAAAAGAAAAAAGTAAAAAGCTTACAATAAACAAAATTATAATTAACTTCTAGATTAAGTAAATTAAATGTGTATCCAAGATGAAGAGTCACAATTATTTGACCTCATCATATATATCACAAAGCATTGTCTTGAAATATTACCAAGTAAATTTGCACTGAAGATTTTGATAGAGCTTCTGTTTGGGGATTTTTTAAAACTGATGTAGCATGCTCTAAGCAAAAAACAAAATCTGAACAGTGAATCTAATCATCGTTACTGAGGATGTGGTTATGGTAAAAGCCTACATTTGAAATTGCCTTCACAAGGAATCGGATTCTTCCCAAACTAAGAGACTCAGCTTTAAAACGTTGTCAAATCTCTTTCAGGTTTCCCAGGTTGTGTGAGTGGTAAAGAACCCTCCTGCCAGTGTAGGGAGACACAGGTTCAATTCCTGGGTCAGGAAAATCCCTTGAAGGAGGGCATGGCAACCCATTCCAGTTTTCTTGCCTGGAGAATCCATGGACCGAGGAGTTTGGCAGGCTCGATCCAAAGGTTGCAAAGAGTTGAATACAACTGACAAAACTTAGCACACACACATGCAGGCACGCACAAATGCCTTTCACATCAGTAAAACTTAGGAGAGGATCTCCCAAGTTGGGTGCCTAAGGCAATTCACTAGGCAGGGGAGGGGTGGGAAATATCAAAATCTCTATCTTGAATTTTAATGCACCCCTTTGCATGTTATTTCTATTGACGTCATGTACTATAGAATAATTATACAGTGATATGTGTATAGCATTTATAAATAAGCATACATATATTGCCCCTTCATGGATCACAGCCTTGTCATGGCAAAGGTGCTAGCACAACTGAATGAAGCTGGGAGTCACCAAGATGGATGGGTCATACTGAAGAGTTTGGACAAACAAAATGCTGTCCACTGGAGAAGGAAATGGAACCCACTCCAGCTGAACAATATGAAAAGGCAAAAAGATATGATGCTGGAAGGTGAGACCCCCCAGGTTGGAAGGTATCCAATACACTACTGGGGAAGAGTGGAGGGCAATTACTAGTGATGGTTATATATTAATACCATCACCAACTCAATGGACATGAATTTGAGCAAACTCTAGAAGATAGTAGAGGACAGAGGAACCTGACATGCTATAGTCCATGGGGTTGCAAAAAGTCAGACATGATAGTTATTGAACAACAATAACAACAACAATACATGTATTGGCAGTGTGTTATCAAAAGAATTTACCAGTGGAAGGTCATGATCACAAATATTTCCAGAACACTGATTTAGCTATTTCTCCCCACTTGTAGTGGGCGAACCACCTAGAGTAGCTAGTGTTCATGAGTGAAGAGGACAGGGGAAAGCTAATATATCATTCTAAGCTAAAAAGCTTATTTTATGATTGAGAAATTACAACTATGGGGGAAAAGACTAAGTTTCTCACTTGCAAACATTTATATAACATTAGGATAACCTGCTACACTTGAAGATACTGTGATATAAAGTAAACATGTTGAAGTATACAAATGGCTAGATTTTTTACAGTTCTTCATATGCTTATTGGTCACCCATGTCACAGACTATGTTAAAACAGTACAATAATGTGTTCATGTGGTAGTCATAAAAGCCTTTGTTGATGAAGAAGTATTCTACAGAAAGAAAAAAAACCCTAGAAACCATTGCTTTAGGAATTAAAGGCTCCAGCATCCTAAGAGTATTTTATTCTCTCATACTGAGAACTTCAAGAACATCAAGAACTTCACTAGTCACTGTCCACTATAGTACCCACTAGTCCACATAGGGATACTTAAATTAACTAAAAGTTAGTAGAATTTAAAATTCATATCCTCAGTCACAGTAGGCACATTTCAAGTGCCCAATAGCCACACGTGGCCAGTGGCTGCTGGACTGGACAACACAGACAGAGAATGCACCTATCAGTGTGGAAAGTTCTGTCCAACCACTCCGCCCTAGAATAATATTCAGAGACTCTCAAGCTGAGACTTTTCCGATTGAATACTTACTGACGGTCACTCTGTCCTTGTCCCCCAGCATGATGTTGTTCGGCGTCAGGTCTCTATGGATGATCCTCTTCTCCTTGTGCAAGTACCGAAGAGCCAAGCACAGCTGCAAATGGCAAACGACAAGCAAAGGTTGCTTCTGTGCTATACACGGACAGACCGCCACTCACAACCACTGCACACACCTCTGGGAGGTCAGCTGAGACCTGTACTGTTTCATAGGGAAAGTTAATGAAGATGAACGATACCTGTATAAATATTTTCCATAGTCTCTCTTCAGCAAAATGATGTCGTTTTTCCTTCAAAGAACTGAAATGCTCTCCAAGAGGGGCCCCTTCTATAAGTTCCATAACTATATACAGCCTATCATCTATATATGAAAAAAGAAAAGGTAATAGAAAATTAAACTCAATATAGACATTTTGAAAGAACTTATGAATTAGAATCCAAGCTTCCCAGTGGTTGTTCAGGGCACACACATCACAGAAGAGTCAGGGATGTGGTTTCACTCAGCTGGAAGGTCAGGACCCAGGAGGCCCTGGGGGCCACTGTATCTCTTTCAACTACAGGCAACCCCCTAGCATCAGTTTGCGCTGGCAAATGTTATCATTTTCTACATATACCAGGATGTGGAAGGGCTGAGGACCACCAAAGAGAAGCAAATGCTCCCGTCACGGAGAATTCCCTGAAGCACAGGTAAACCCATCTCTCCACTCAGTGGTCTAAAACTTAACACTTAAATCAAACTAGACATTCAGAAAAGTGTTCTACATTTATTGTTCTTCAGCCTCATACATTTACCTTACAGTGTTTTACAGCGAAATCACATCATGGTTTAGAAATAAGCGCGTTGGATATACCACCCATGATGGAAAATCTCAGCCCCTGACAAGGACTGAGAAAGCTGGCCTTCTCCAGATTGCAGCTGATGGACCCCAGGAATCTCATAACTGACTGGCTTTGCCTCTTTTCTTTGGATGTTAAGAAACAAGTAAATTCTACTTTCTCTTCCAAATGTTAATATGGAACTATTAACAATAGTACGTGATATGTATCTTCTGTAATGTTTTGGCTGTATGTAAAATATGTATGGGCTTCCCAGGTAGCTCAGTGGTAAAGAAATTGTCTGCCAATGCGGAGTCGCAGGTTCAATCCCTGGGTCAGGAAGATCCCCGGGAGTAGGAAATAGCAACCCACTTCAGTATTCTTGCCTGGGAAATCCCATGGACAGATGAGCCTGTCTGTGGGGTCACCAAGAGTCAGATACAACTGAGTGACCAAACAACAACTAACTTTAGCTTTATTTTTAATTTTCTCACCTTCTATTTCCTTTTATCATGATTTCCTAATCTATTTCTACATATTTTATGTATTTTTAAAATCACTTTCAATTCTTTTCAGAAGAAGTAATGTTATTTTGTTTTCAAATTAAAGTTAATGGTATCACTTCAGCATAAGTCAGAAGCCAGTCTAGACCTCTTTATTATAGGATGTGCACTAAATTATGGGAAATTGTTCTAATATCAAGAACAAATGGCCAAGGGAGCTGGATTTGCTGTAGGTTTCACCACTGAGTTCCTCTGAGTCAACCAGAGGATGGGAAAACTCATAACCCTGCCAGGTTTGTACAGCACTAGGCAGTGGCACCCACTCCAGTACTCTCGCCTGGAAAATCCCATGGACGGAGGAGCCTGGTGGGCTGCAGTCCATGGGGTTGCTAAGAGTCGGACACGACTGAGCGTTTTCACCTTCATGCACTGGAGAAGGAAATGGCAACCCACTCCAGTGTTCTTGCCTGGAGAGTCCCAGGGACGGGGGAGCCTGGCGGGCTGCCGTCTATGGGTCGCACAGAGTCAGACACGACTGACGTGACTTCGCAGCAGCAGAACTGATAGGGGCTTCCCTGGTGGTGCTTAGTGGTAAAGAATCTGCCAGCTAATGCGGGAGACATGAGACATGGGTTCAATCCCTGGGTAGGGAAGATCCCTTGGAAGAAGAAATGGCATTCAAGTTTTCTTGCTGGGGGAATCCTGTGAACAGAGGAGCCTGGAGGGCTATAGTCCATGGGGTGGCAAAGAGTCAGACACAACTGAGGATCTGAGCACAAGCACTGATAAAGAAGCAGTGAGGAAGCCCCTTCATGTGGAGACTTATTTTGAAATTTCACAAGTGAAGCACATCAGGTGTATTAAAATGTATATTGCTTCAGTCAAAAGTTCTATTGTTTTTAAAAACAAGTGACTGAGTTTGGTTTTATCTCAACGTTTTGATTCTGTATTCCAGCATCCTAAGGATGATGCAGTCAGGGTTACATCACCACCTTGTGGCAATTACCTGAACTTCAAGAGAAAGAAACCTCAAACACCCAGCCCAATTTGTTTGAGGGGAAGAGGGTGGAAAAAATCATCTGATTTAATAAAAAAAAAAAACACACCTTTTTATTTTTTCTTAAATAAGCCACCATCCTTTTGTTTTATTTTCTCCTGATCCTACTAAAGGCTTTTTGTATATGAAAATAGCAATATTTAGTATTTTGGTTTGTTTGTGCAATCTTATATAGAGAGATCTAAGTATTTTATAAGTATATTTTGATCTTGGACTATCAGTGTTTCACTGATCAAGAAAGTGATGAAAAATATCAACTATCATATATATAATAAAGGTAGAGAAAAGAGTTGATTAAGCTTCTTTTGTAACATTTTTTAAAAAAATATTTAAATAACATAGATACTTTATTAGAAATATCACGAAAACTCATACTTACTTTCCAGAAATGTTTTATAATAGCGTACAACATTTGGATGATAAAGCTATAAGAAAATAAATAACAAACATTATACCTACTTCAAAATATAAACTTGTTTTCACAATTTAGTTGGATTCATATTTGAAAACAACAAAGAAATTATCCTGTTTACATTTATTTATACAACAAAGCATTTCAAAATATCATCTAATTTTTCATGATTCTTGTTTATTTGCTGCTTACAAAACTATTTTGAAAACAGCAATCTCCTATATAGCCTTATAAAATAGCAATAAAAACTGGTTCTGCTTTCTCACTTAATTTAACTAAAACGGAGGATTATAGAACTGAAAGCTATCTTAAGAATTCATTTAACACTCCCTGCTCCAATACCACAAACAGATTGCATTGAGGAGAAAATTGAAATGAAACAATTAACTTTGAACACATATATCTATGCTCTTAACCTCTCTCTGCCACTTAAATGTTTATATACACTGTGTCTATTTACATGACTCATGTCTTTCTATGCTCTCCAAAATGGTTTTTCCAGTGGTCATGTATGGATATAAGAGTTGGACTGTGAAGAAAGCTGAGCACCCAAGAATTGATGCTTTTGAACTGTGGTATTGGAGAAGACTCTTGAGAGTCCCTTGGACTGCAAGGAGATCCAACCAGTCAATCCTAAAGGAGATCAGCCCTGGGTGTTCTTTGGAAGGAATGATGCTAAAGCTGAAACTCCAGTAATTTGGCCACCTCATGTGAAGAGTTGACTCACTGGAAAAGACTCTGATGCTGGGACGGATTGGGGGCAGGAGGAAAAGGGACAACAGAGTATGAGACAGTTGGATGGCATCACCAACTCGATGTTCGTGAGTTTGAGTGAATTCTGGGAGTTGGTGATGGACAGGGAGGCCTGGCATGCTGCAGTTCATGGGGTCACAAAGAGTCGAACATGACTGAGCGACTGAACTGAACTGAACTGAATGGTAAAGAATCCACCCACAATGCAGGAGACCCGGGTTCAATCCCTGGGTTGAGAAGATTCCCTGGACAAGGGAATGACAACCCACTCCAGTATTCTTGTCTGAAGAATTCCATGGACAGAGGAGCCTGGCAGGCTACAGTCCATGAGGCTGCAAAGGGCTGACATGACTGAGCAACTAATATTTTCACATCAAAATAACATGAGCTACTAATCCCATTAAAATTATAAGAATAATTGCCCATGTCTCCCTCCTTGAACAAACTTAGGGCACTCCTTTGGGTGATCCTCTGGACTAGGCCTCCTCTCCTTGGCCTGCCAGGTTTTAGCGAGAATCCTGCTCAGTTGGTTTAGAGGGAATCTTGCACTCTTGATATCCAGTCAAGTTCTTCACCCCTCAACTTTGTGATCTGATCAAGTTTTTCTTCCCCAACCTGATAACTAACCAATTTTCCATTCTTTGACACCCCCAGCCCTGACTTTTAGTTGTAAGTCCCCCATCATGCCTCTCCTGTTGAGAGCTGAGTTGAATCTCTCTCCTCTCTTGCAATTGTTTGACTTCTATTGCAGTGGTCCTGAATAAAGTTTTACTTGTGGTTTAAAAGTTCTGATTGCATTACTCTCTCCATGTGTCCCACCCCCACCTTGTCCTCCCCACTGCCTGTGTCTGTAAGTCTGTTCTCTATGCCTACATGTCCACTGTTACCTGTAAACAGGCTTATCAGTACCATCTTCCTAGACTCAAGTTGGAAACTGCTGGGAATTAGCTGTATGATTTTCAAGAAACTTGAATCATACAGTAGATAAAGTATCTGTCTGCAGTGCAGGAGACCCGGGTTCAATTCCTGGGTCAGGAAAACCCCCTGGAGAAGGAAATGGCTACCCACTCCAATATTCTTGCCTGGAAAATCCCATGGACAGAGGAGCCTGGTGGGCTACAGTCCATGGGGTCACAAAGAGTCGGGCACGACTGAGCAACTAACACTTCACTTCACTTCAACAACCTAGACGGGTGGAAGGGTAGGAAGTGGGAGGGAGGTTAGAGAGGGAGGAGACACATGTATACCTATGGCTGACTCAAGTTGATATATGGCAGGGGCCAACACAATATTGTGAAGCAATTTTCCTCCAGTTAAAAATAAGTAAGTTTGGGGAAAAAAGTTCTCATCTTAGCCACATGTGGTGGATGTTAACTGGACTTGGTGTGGTCATCACATCATGATACATACAAATATTTAACCATCATGTTGCTCACCTGAAACTAATCTGCTGTCATATGTCATTTATACCTCAACAAAAGGGGTCCCTGGAGGAGGGCATGGCAACCCACTCCAGTGTTCTTGCCTGGAGAATCCCATGGACAGAGGAGCCTGGAGGGCTACAGTCCAGGGGGTCACAGTCAGTCAGACATGACTGAGTATGCATGCACTCCAAAAAGTGTCCAGTAAAATTTTCTCTTTGGCATAGTTTACCTTAGAATGAATGGTGGTTTAGTAGCTAAGTCAAGTCTGATTCTTGTGATCCCATTGGCTGTAGCCCGCCAGGCTCCTCTGTCCATGGAATTTTCCAGGCAAGAATACTGGAGTGGGTTGCCATTTCCTTCTCCAGGGGATCTTCCCAACACAGGAACTGAACCTATGTCTCCTACATTGCAGACTTAGAATGTAACATAGAAATTCTACTTTTTTAATAAGGGATAATTTTCCAAAAGAATACTAAGTTTTTAGTGGTTGTTTATTTAAAATTTGAGTTTCTAAGTGAACTGGAGTTTATTTCATCTCAGAACAGTCCCTGGTACACTGTAGATGTCTTGTATCTCTCTCTAGCCTTTCTTCTTGCCATTTCACAGGAGAGTCCTCTGGCTGTCCACCGAAACCTGCCCTCACCCTGCTCCATCCCATCAGGTGGTAGCAGGATGCACTTCCCACCACAGGTCACATCTCTCTGCCTCTCTCTGCCTCTCCTGCAGCCCTGAGGGAGCTTATCACTCAGCTCTCCCCAGTGGAGAGTGAGGGGAGCCCACTGTCTGAACGCAAAATGCAGGGCGCACCACCTTGGTGGCTGCAATGGGAGAGGAGGAGCAGGTCCCTGCCTGACCACGTGGAGCAGAGCAATGCATCTGGACTGGCAGGAAGATGAAGCCCCTACATGGAGAGGCCTCGCCTTCAAGCCCATGTATCAATACTTTGGGGCATCTTTGTTACTACAACTCAGTACTAACATTAACAAATACACTCTCCCATTCTAGTCCCACTTCTCCCACTCCTGTCTGCCACCACCGCCTCCTTTTTGACCTCAACTTGCTGCCTCTCCTTAGTTTAAGCCCATGGTGACAGCACAGTCCTACAGTCTTGAGCTCTCTCAAAGTTCAAGCAGAAGCCTCCTATGGCCCCGCCCTTACAACTTCTTTTCTTAGAAGATATCCTAAAACCACTAGTTTACCTCATCAACTACCAAGTGGCCAGCAGGTTTCAAATTCAAGTAACACGTGACTAGGGAAGCAAAAGAGCCATGTTCTTGACCTAGCTCACTGGCTAGACTGTGTTCAGATTTGGATTTAAGGAGATCAAACCAGTCAATCCTAAAGGAAATCAACTCTGAGTATTCATTGGAAGGATTGATACTGAAGCTGAAGCTCCAGTTCTTTGGCCACCAGATGCGAAGAGCTGACTAATTGGAAAAGACCCTGATTCTGGGAAAGACTGAGGCCAGGAGGAGAAGGGGGCAACAGAGGATGAGATGTTTAGATAGCATCACTACCTCAATGGACATGAGTTTGAGCAACTCCAGGAGAGATCGTGAAGGACAGGGACGAACAACAACAAACAGCCATGAACTGACAGGTCTCCCCAGGAGTTACAAACAGCATTCACAGTGAACATAAACAAAGAAAGCTGAAAAAGAAGCCAGTGTGTTCACTGATGACAAAGAGAAATCCCATTTCTCTCTGACATGCTTATTCTTTCTCCTAAACAGACCTTCATGATACTTGAGTGGTTAACACTATGTTAGAATATTCTGCTCATGCCAATAAATAATAACCCAACTTGAAAATCCACAGTTTAGATTAAATAATCCATATTTGAGGAATGTCAACAACTTGGTTTCATTTGACAAAAGTCTGGGAAGTCTTAGTCATACTATTATGCACATAATGAAGTAACGAAATATACTTCAACATAATAAGAAGGAAGTGGATATGCTTTCTCATACATTATACATTCTGGGCTGTGAACTCAATTGTTCTGCATTCCTGGCCCTGATGTGGTTATAACCCCATATACTGTCTGTGGTTCAATGTCAAGCCTTAGGAGAAAACCTGGTGATTGATATCACCTCAGGGCCGATTATTTTAAACAGAACTAGTTCCTACACAGCGTGGACAGGAACAGCACATGAACTCTACTTTTTGGATGACATTTATTTAAGGAAAACATCTTTGTAAGCAAAACCATTTACCTGCTCTTTAATTATGGTTAATTCAGAAACAATATTCCTTACACTGCTGTCTCGGTCTTTTTTATCTTTTCCAAATGCTGGGTTATGTAAGTTGACCTCTTTCATTGCTAACAGATTTTGACCACTGCGCTTTCTAACCTAAGATAAATGAGTCAAAGAGAGAGAGACAATGGAAGAGAGGAAGAAAGTGATTACTACAGATTAATAAGGTCACATGATTAAGCCAAGTCATCTAAATTAGTTATATAACTTTAAAAATTCAATTTGAATTTACACTAAGCTCAGCTCGAAAAAAATTTTTTATCAATATCTCCTGGATCAGGTTATCATATTTTGCAGGATTTTACTGGATAAGTACAGAAACACCGGTGTGAATTTGGAGAATGTGTCATGTATTAGGACAAGCCATTTTGACGACGTGTGTGAGAAATCAATGATACTTTTTTTGTCTTCAAAGGTCAGTGGCCAGTTTCTAGAGCTGAGAGGGAGATATATCAGTGCGGCCATCTGTTGGACAAAAATCATTCTGCTTTTTATTTCTACCTGCTCACCGACAAGCACTCCAATTCACGTGTGTGTGAGTGTGCAGGGGGACATGCAACTTGTTTGGGAACATCGGAAATGCTGTTTGAGGGCAAGGTCACCTTGTAAACACAGCCAAAAGCTCCACTGCCGAGATGATCCAAAATCGCATAGTTGCCTATATATTTCGAAGGAGCTTTATTCTGATTAATGCTTTCAACATTTTCAGCAATTTGCTTCCGTTCATCCTCCTAACCAAAAAATGAAAAGGAAACAGGTCACTAGGATAAGCACATTCTAACCGCATGGCAGCCTGCCAAATTAGTTTAAAAGTCAAGACTTACCACTAATAAATTCAACTTTGATACTAATTCTTCATAAGCACTGATATCACGAACATAATGTCCTATATCAATGAAGGTCTCAAACAGGTCGGTGGGGAAAAGTCTACAGAGAAAAATGCATACACATACTTCATGTAGGAGTTGGAAAGTCTGGCCTGTTCCTTCCCTTTTGGATCTGGTGCACTCGTAGGTCAATTACATTAAATACACTGGCCAACAAACGGGGGGAATAATGCTTACCAACTTATCCCACAAAAATAAACTAGAGACACATGTCTCGGGGGGTAAGGAAAAGTAACTGGAAAGGAAAGTTCCAGACATCTGTTGCACAACCCTGCGCTTATAGTTAGGAACACTGGACTGCACAGTTAACAATGGAAGAGAGTGCGTCTCATGCTATGTGCTTTTTGCCATAATAAAACAAATAGATATGATACAGATTTTACAGAAACTTTATTTGTAAGACATTTGGGGGTATGGTATCAAACATAGTAGGAATGGATGTTTACTGGATGTTTACTGAACACAGAGCACTTTCACAAATGCCGTTTGGGTCAGTCCTCATATTAACCCGAGGAGGTAAATGTTAACCTAACTCTTGAATGTTTTATTAAAACAAAGTTAAAATACAGATGAATAAAAATGAAGATATTTATGCATCATTTCCAAGCTACTGGTTTCAAGAGTTTAGGTTTATTAAAATCTTTTAAGTCCACTGATATGATTTGTTGTTGTTATTGTTCAGCCACTAAGTCCCATCTGATTCTTTGCAACCCCATGGACTGCAGCATATCAGGCTCTTCTGTCCTCCACTATCTTCCAGAGTTTGCTTAAATTCATATCCATTGAGTTGGTGATGCTATCTAAATATCTCATCCTCTGCTGCCCGCTTCTCCTTTTTCTTTCCATCTTTCCCAGCATCAGTCTTTTCCAATAAGTTACCTCTTTGCACTGGTGGTCAAAGTATTGGAGCTTCAGCTTCAGCATCAATCTTCCAATGAATATTTAGGGTTGATTTCCTTTAAGATTGGCTGGTATGATCTCCTTGCAGTCCAAGGGACTCTCAAGAGTCTACTCCAGCATCACAATTTGAAATCATCAGTTCTTTGGCACTCAGCCTCCTTTATGATCCAACTCTCACATCCACAACTACTGGAAAAATCATAGCTTTGACTATATGGACCTTTGTCAGCAAAGTGATGTCTCAGATTTTTAATATGCTGTCTAGGTTTGTCATAACTTTCCTTCCAAGGAGAAAGCACCTTTTAATTTCGTGCCTGCAGTCACCATCCACAGTGATTTTGGAGTCCAAGATAACAAAATCTGCCACTACTTCCACTTTTTCCCCATTGATTTGCCATGAAGTGATATGACCAGACACTATGATCTTGGATTTTTAAATGTTGAGTTTTAAGCCAGCTTTTTCACTCTCCTCTTTCACTTTCATCAAGAAGCTCTTTAGTTCTTCACTTTCTGCCATTAGAGTGATATCTTCTGTGTATCTGAGCTTGCTGATATTTCTCTCAGCAATCTTGATTCCAGCTTGTGTCTCATCCAGCCTGGTATTTCACATGATGTACTTTGTATATAAGTTAAATAAGCAAGGTGACAATATACAGCCCTGACGTACTCCTTTCTCAATTTTGAACCGTCCATTGTTCCATATTCAGTTCTACCTGTTGCTTCTTGATCTGCACACAGGTTTCTCAGGTGACAGGTAAGGTGGTCTGGTATTTCCATCTCTTTAACAATTTTCCACAGTTTTCTGTGATTCACAGAGTCAAAGCTTTTAAGGTAGTCAATGAGGCAGAAGTAGATGGTTTACTGGAACTCCCTTGCTTTTTCCATGATCCAATGAATGCTGGCAAATTGATCTCTAGTTCCTCTGCCTCTTCAAAACCCAGTTTGTATATGTGGAAGTTCTCAGTTCACATACTGCTAAAGCCTAGCTTGAAGGATTTTGAGAATAACCTTCCTAGCATGTGAAATAAGTATAACTGTCTGGTAATTTGAACATTTTTTGGCATTGCCATTCTTTGGGATTAGAATGAAAACCAACATTTTCCACTGCTGTGGCCACTGCTGAGTTTTCCAAATTTGCTGATATATCGAGTGCAGCACTTTAACAGCATCATATGTTAGGCTTTGAAATAGCTCAGCTGGAATTCTATCACCTACACTAGCTTTGTTCGTAGTAATGCTTCCTAAGGCCCACTTGACTTTACATCCCAGGATGTTTGGCTTTAGGTGAGTGACCATGCCATCATGGTTAAGACCTTTCTTGTATAATTCGTCTGTGTATTCTTGCCACCTCTTCTTAATCTCTTCTGATTGTTAGGTCCTTACTGTTCCTGTCCTTATTATGCCCATCTGTGCATGAAATTTTCCCTTGATATCTTTCATTTTCTTGAAGAGATCTCTGGTCTTACCCATTCTATTGTTTTCATCTATTTCTTTGCATTGTTCTTTAAGAAGCTCTTCTTATCTCTCCTTGCTATTCTCTGGAACTCTGCATTCAGCTGGGTATATCTTTCCCTTTCTCCCTTACCTTTCACATCTCTTCTTTCCTTGGCTATTTGTAAAGCCTCCTCACACAGTCACTTTGCCTTCTTGCACTTCTTTTTCTTTAGGATGCTTTTGGTTACTGCCTCCTGTACAGTTTTACAAACCTCCATCCATGGTTTTTCAGGTACTCTGTCTACCAGATCTATTCCCTTGAATCTATGCATCACCTCCACTGTATAATAATAAGGGATTTGATTTAGGTCATACCTGAATGGCCTTGTAGTTCTCCCTACTTTCTTCAATTTAAGGCTGAATTTTACAATATGGATTCATGACCTGAGTCACAGTCAGCTCCAGGTCTTGTTTTTACTGACTGTATAGGGCTTCTCTATCTTGGGCTGCAGAGAACATAATTTGTTTTTGGTACTGACCATCTGGTGATTTACGGCCTTGAAATAAAAGGTTATAATGAATAAATATATATAATAGAATAATAATAATGAATAATGGTGACCACAGCCATGAAATTAAAAGATGTTTGTTCCTTGGAAGGAAAGCTATGGCAAACCTAGACAACATAATAAAAAGCAGAGATATCACTTTGCCAACAAAGGTCCATATAATCAAAGCTATGATTTTCCCAGTAGTCATGTAGGGATGTGAGAGTTGGACCATAAAGAATGCTGAACATTGAAGAATTGATGCTTTTGAATTGTGGCACTGGAGAAAACTCTTGAGAGTCCCTTGGACAACAAGATCAAACCAGTTAATCTTAAAGGAAATCAACCTTGAATATTTAGAAGACTGGTGCTAAAGCTGAAGCTCCAATACTTTGATCACTTGATGTGAAGATCCAACTCACTGGAAAAGACCTTGATACTGGGAAAGACTGAGGGCAGGAAGAGAAGGGGGCGACAGAGGATGAGAAGTTTGGGTGGCATCATCAAAACAACGATGGGAGGGAGGGAACACAGCTCTGCCCATAACAGATTTTTGGATTAAAGATATACTGAGCACGGCCCCACCCATCAGAACAAGACCCAGTTTCCCCCACAGTCAGTATCTCCCATCAGGAAGTTTCCATAAGCTTCTTATACTTATCCTTCAGAGGGCAGACAGAATGAAAACCACAATCACAGAAAACTAGTCAAACTGATCACATGGACCACAGCCTTGTCTAACTCAGTGAAACTATAAGCCATGCCATGTAGGGTCACCCAAGATGGACCGGTCATGGTAGAGAGTTCTGACAAAATGTGGTCCACTGGAGAAGGGAATGGCAAACCACTTCAGTATTCTTCCCTTGAGAACCCCATGCACGGTATGAAAAGGCAAAGATAGGGAACTGAAAGATGAACTCCCCAGGTCTGTAGGTGCCCAATAAGCTACTGGAGAAGAGTGGAGAAATAACCCCAGAAAGAATGAAGAGACAGAGCCAAAGCAAAAACAACACCCAGTTGTGGATGTGACTGGTGATGGAAGCAAAGTGTGACTCTGTAAAGAACAATATTGCATAGGAACCTGGAATGTTAGGGCCATGAATCAAGGTAAATTGGAAGTGGTCAAACAGGAGATGGCAAGAGTGAACACTGACATTTTAGGAATCAGTGAACTAAAATGGACTGGAATGGGCAAATTTAACTCAGATGACCAGTATATCTACTACTGTGGGCAAGAATCCCTTGGAAGAAATGGAATAGCCCTCATAGTCAACAAAAGAGTCCAAAATGCAGTACTTGGGTGCAACCTCAAAAATGACAGAATCATCTCTGTTCATTTCCAAGGCAAACCAATCAATATCACAGTAATCCAAGTCTACGCCCCAGCTAGTAATGCTGAAGAAGTTGAAGTTGAATGGTTCTATGAAGACCTATAAGACCTTCTAGAACTAACACCCAAAAAGGATGTCCTTTTCATCATAGGGGACCGGAATGCAAATGTGGGAAGTCAAGAGATACCTGGAGTAACAGGCAAGTTTGGCCTTGGATTAAAAAATGAAGCAGGGAAAAGGCTAACAGAGTTTTGCCAAGAGACTGCACTGGTCACACCAAACACCCTCTTCCAACAACACAAGAGAAGACTCTACACATGGACATAACCAGATGGTCAATACTGAAATCAGATTGATTATATTCTTTGTAGCCAAAGAGGGAGAAGCTCAATATAGTCAGCAAAAACAAGGCCAGGAGCTGACTGTGGCTCAGATCATGAACTCCTTATTGCCAAATTCAGACTTTAAATTGAGGAAAGCAAGGAAAACCACTACGATCTAAATCAAATCCCTTACAATTATACAGTGGAAGTGAGAAATAGATTCAAGGGATTAGATCTGACAGACAGAGTGCTTGAAAAACTATGGATGGAGGTTCATAACATTGTACAGGAGGCAGGGATCAAGACCATCCCCAAGAAAAAGAAATACAAAAAGGCAAAATGGTTGACTGAGGAGGTCTTACAAATAGCTGAGAAAAGAAGATAAGCTAAAGGCAAAGGAGAAAAGGAAAGATATAAGCATCTGAATGCAGAGTTCCAAAGAATAGCAAGGAGAGATAAGAAAGCCTTCCTCAGTGATCAATGCAAAGAAACAGAGGAAAACAATAGAATAAGGAAGACTAGAGATCTCTTCAAAAAAATCAGAGATACCAAGGGAACATTTCATGAAAAGATGGGCACAATAAAGGACAGAAATGGTATGGATCTAACAGAAGCATAAAATATTAAGAAGAGGTGGCAAAAACACCCAGAAGAACTATACAAAAAATATCCTCATGACCCAGATAACCATTATGGTGTGATCACTCACCCAGAGTCACACATCCTGGAATGTGAAGTCAAGTGGGCCTTAGGAAGCATCACTACGAACAAAGCTAGTGGAGGTGATGGAATTCCAGGTGAGCTATTTCAAATCCTAAAAGATGATGCTGTGAAAGTGCTGCATTCAATATGTCAGCAAATCTGGAAAACTCAGCAGTGGCCACAGGACTGGAAAACGTCAGCTTTCATTCCAATCCCAAAGAAAGAAAATGCCAAAGAATGTTCAAACTACTGCACAATTGCACTCATCTCACATGCTAGTAAAGTAATGCTCAAAATTTTCCAAGCCAGGCTTCAACAGTATGTGAACCACAAACTTTCAGATGTTCAAGCTGGTTTTAGAAAAGGCAGAGGAACCAGAGATCAGATTGCCAACATCCATTAGATCATCAAAAAAGCAAGAGAGTTTCCAGAAAAACATCTACTTCTGCTTTATTGACTATGCCAAAGCCGTTGACTGTGTGGATAACAACAAGCTGTGGAAAATTCTTAAAGAGATAGCAATACCAGACCAGACCATCTTACCCGCTTCCTGAGAAATCTGTGTGCAGGTCAAGAAGCGACAGTTAGAACTGGACATGGAAGAACAGACTGGGTCCAAATTGCGAAAGGGGTATGTCAAGGCTGTATATTGTCACCCTCCTTATTTAACTTTTATGCAGAGGACATCATGCAAATGCCAGATGAATGAAACACAAGCTGCAATCAAGACTGCCAGGAGAAATATCAATAACCTCAGATACGCACATGACACCACCCTTATGGCAGAAAGTAAGGAAGAACTAAAGAGCCTCTTGATGAAAGTGAAAGAGAGAATGAAAAAGTTGGCCTAAAACAACATTCAGAAAACTAAGATTATGACATCCAGTCCTATCACTTCATGGCAAATAGATGGGGAAACAATGGAAACAGTGTCAGACTTTGTTTTGGGGGCTCTAAAATCACTGCAGATGGTGACTGCAGCCATGAAATAAAAAAACACTTTCTCCTTGGAAGAAAAGCTATGACCAACCTAGACAGCATATTTAAAAGCAGGGACATTACTTTGCCAACAAGGTCCATCTAGTCAAAGCTATGAAATACATACATTTCCAGTAGTCATATATGGATGTGAGCTTTGGATTATAAGGAAAGCTGAGCACCAAAGAATTGATGCTTTTAAACTGTGGTGTTGAAGAAGACTCTTGAGAGTCCTTTGGACTGCAAGGAGATCAAACCAGTCCATCCTAAAGGAAATTAGTCCTGAATATTCGTTGGAAGGACTGATGTTGAAGCTGAAACTCCAATACTGTGGCCACATGATGTGAAGAGCTGACTCATTTGAAAATCCCCTGATGCTGGGAAAGACTGAAGGCAGGAGAAGGAGAAAGATTGAAGGCAGGAGGAGAAGGGGATGACAGAGGATGAGATGCTTGGATGGCATCACTGTCTCGATGGACATGAGTCTGAGCAAGCTCTGGGAATTGATGATGGACAGCGAAGCCTGGCATGCGCAGTCCATGGGGTCACAAAGAGTTGGATACAACTGAGCAACTAAACTGAAATTGACACAATGGACGTGAGTTTGTGCAAATTCCAGGAGATAGTAGAGGACTGGGAAGCCTGGCATGCTGCAGTTCATGGGGTCACCTAGAGTCAGACATGACTTACTGACTGAATAACAACAATGAATAACTAATATTTCCTTTTTTCCCCTAAATGTAAGTGTCATGTAGAAACAAAGTAAAAACACAAAATGTCCCATTCTGAACAAAAGATGTTCAATTAACTCAGGGTTTTGTTTCCATTCTGGTTTATAAGAACCTGGGCCTTTGATTTGGCGAACCTGCCACCTCTATGGCGCACAGACCACACCTGTGGGTGACCACTGTCTGCTTCCCGAGGTGATGGCTTTTCTGTCATGCTCGCCACACAGCCTGGTGATCCAGGAACATCCAGCTTCCTACCCTACAAATGAATTCCTATCCTGTGAAGAGCATCCAGATAAGTATTTTCTTCTCTATTGATTAAAAGGCAGTGCTTAGGACTTCCCTGGGGGTCCAGTGCTTGGGAGCCCACCTACCAATGTGGTGCACTCGGCTTTGATCCCTGGTCAGGAAGGATCCGACATACTACGGGGCAACGAAGCCCAAGGACCCCCACTCCTGAACGCGTGCTCCAGAGCCTGTACTCTGCAACGAGAGCAGTCCCTGCTCCCCTCAACTAGAGAAAGCCTGCGCGCAGCAACAAAGACCCAGCACAGCCACAATTTTTTAAAAAAGGAAATGTCTAGATCAACTTCGGACATTTCTGAAGGGGCAAAAACAAGCACATGTTTTTATTTCATCGCTTTAAAAGTTAATGTCTTAAAAAAGAGAGAAAAACTAAACACTGCAGCAGTCACAGGTAATGAAAAGAGGTGTACTGATTTGATTCGTGTGCTTCCTCGTCACTCTGCAAACTTTCGGTGTTAAGATATCATTTAGGGCTGACTTGCTTTATCTGTGGATTTTAAGAAATCTGAGGACACGTTTTGCATTTTGACTTTTTCTTTTCTTACTGTTTGCATACAAAGCAGGCCTGTGAAAACAGTTGAATCTAAAGATCACAGGTCACCCAAATTTTTCTAAGCTCATACCTTTTAAACAGTGGTCTGTTTCTTTCCATACTGAAGAGAAACCTCAAGGCTCTGAATGCGTAACACTGGAAAATAGAAGGATATGTGATTCTCAAATGGTAGCTCAAGGAAGTAAAACGTTTTCAGGATAGAATGATCACGAAGCGGACACTAACGTGGCTGTACAGTGAGCGTGGCTGGTGGCTGCAGGAGCCACAACTCGTAACTGAAAACAGGGGACAGAAACACCAGAGTTCTTGTGTTTAAAAAGCATTTGCCCTGTGGAAGGCTTGCGGTGCCTGTCGTTAGTTCCTTTCTAGAACGTACAAAAGGAGCACAGAGACAAGAAATAAAACTCCTGTGCCGAGAAAACCAAATGGCACAAGACTTCCAGGAGCTCGAGGTTTATTTTGTTTCTAGCCTGCTACATATGCCTCAATATTTATATAGTTTTCATGAGAAAATAAACCCTAGAAATGATGGCATATAAAAATATCCACAGGCACAGTGGACTCCAACTTGACAAATTGGTTTCTTGAGTAAAGTCTAAGGCAGTCCCCAGATAGAACCATCTACAGTCACTCCCGAGAACACTCAGAAGAGGCCTGTGAGGGTTCACCAGAGAAAAATAAACACTGGAAATTCTGCAGTGCTGAGAAAAGAGAGCAAGAGAGCCCTGGGCCTGCAGCTATACCTGTACCCGAGGCCACCACAAGGGTGACTAGCGTCTGCTGAATTCAAGTCTGGAATCATCTCATAAAATCAGTGACCTAAATATAGAAGGGTCGCAAACAAAACGGCCTGGGAAAGTCAGGCAGATAACAAGACGACACAAAGGAGCCTGGTGAGAAAGCAAGCGGCTATGAGAAGTGGGGAACCTGTGTGTGTCTTGAGAGAATTTCTGTAAAAATTCTTTAAAACCCTCTGATGACCTAACAGGCTGCACGTCCAGTAGATGGTGGACTTGTCCTGTTCTGGCACAAGGTCGGGCCTCTGTGCTCCCTGAGAGGCAGTCATCCCCACACCTGTGTGTTCTCAGTGGCAGCTCTGTCTGCCAGCCCACAGACACCACCACAAATTCTCTGAGGGTCTGACGATCATTCTGGGTGAGAGCCCTGAAGTCAGCTTGAAGGCAAACGTCATATTTTACTTCCTTTTCTAATGACTTGAAAAAAGGGATGAGCTTCAACAGCTGCAAAGGCTTCCTCTGACTCTGATTTTATTATTCCAATGTTGCGGGGAACACTTGCCCTCTGGTGTGCCATATAAGATCCTGCAGAATGAGACCCCTTCTTACCCACCAGGCCCCCTCTCCCAAGGCACTCCCCCTCCTCCTTCACCCCCACACACCTGCCCTAAGCAAAGCACGCTCTAAGCTGCCAGGCCTTCGTGCTGTGTCCATGCTGTTCTCTGTGTATGCTCATCCGCTCTGGAGTAGGAGCCATGCGTGTCCACTCCACCCCTTCACTCACCCAACCAGCACCTTCTCATCTATTGAGATCCATTTTACAAGTCTGCCTTTGTAAGGGAGAAAGGCTAGTGACTGCGCTCCATGCTTAAATACAGCACATAATTTCCCACCCCACCCCTGCCTTCTTTTTGCTGATATACAAGCAATATTTTTAAAACATAGAACAAAATAAGCAAAAAAATATCTAAATAAAATCACCTATCTCCCTATGGAGAAACTACTATTAAATCTTTTACACTGTTTTGACAGCATTTCTTTCCATTCCAGCCTCTCTCACCAGGTATTTTTCCCTCATGGTCAGTACAGGGGACCAGTGCCAACCTACAAGTTCTAAAAATCATACCTCCTATTATCAAAATTTCCCCAGATTCCAGTAACTTGATATTAAAGAATAATAGGTATGTTTATTACCTGTAATAGATTAGTTTTTGCTGCATTCTTTTGTTTGTTGGGTAAAATTAATTTTGCTATTGTATATATACCATTTTCCTGGAAGAATAAAGATGCCATGTTATGAGTGAGCAAGAAGAAAAGAACAACTTTAAAACATTAAAGAACTGTTAGTATAATTTTGGAACCATGAGTAAATTTTATAGGATAATACTAAAGATGTTAATGTAATGTGTTTAAACATCAAAGGGTATAACCACATCTTAAAATTTCAACTGTCATTAAAGATGATAACAAAGTACATCAATTAAAAGTGATTTAAATACTTTAAAAACAAAGAGTAGGAACCAAAATGTGAGCAGAGTTAAGGGACCCAAGTATTTCTATATTTTGCATTTTAAATATAAAATTATAAAATACAATTATAATATATAAAATATTTCTCCCTTTATTGTTTTGTTAATTAAACAATACATGGAGATAAATGAGTATAGAAAAGAGAAAATTAAGAGAAAATATATTTTTAAAAATGAATGCTATTTGTATAAACAATTAACATCTTTCTAGACTTATTCTAATACAAATATACACATGGAGAAGTGAACAAAATGTACTGCCTTACCGGTACTTTTGTATTATCTATTAAATACATAATTTACTAAATTCTCTACGTGGACATTTATAACTGTGCAGAGTTTTACTGCCTTACTGCATTCAGTCTTTTATAAAATAATCTATTTTTAACTGGAGGATAACTGCTTTACAATACTGTTGTAAATATTGTATTGTTGGTTTCTGCCATACATCAACATGAATCAGCCATAGGTATACACATGTCCCCTCTCTCTTGAAGCTCCCTCCTCGCTCCCACCCCATCGCACCCCTCCAGGTTGTCACAGAGGTTGTTTGCACTCCCTGCATGATACAGCAAATTCCCACTGACTACCTATTTTACATATGGTAATGTATGTTTCCATGGCACTCTTTCAGCTTGTCCCTCCCTCTCCGTCCCCCACTGGGTCCACAAGTCTGTTCTCTGTGTCTGCATCTCCATTGTTGCCCTGCAGATAGGTTTATCAGTACCATCTTTCTATATTCCATATATATGTGTTAATATACGATATTTGTTTTTCTCTTTCTGACTTACTAGCTATTATGTGAATTAGTCTTACGGTTTCCTTGTTTTATACGTGACAAAGTCAAAGCTTAGGCGGAATACTTTTCCAGAGGCCAAGCCAGCAAGTTAACAGTAATGGGACTGAGCTTCCCCCTGCCTCACCAGCCACCCTGACCTGCTGAATTCCTCAGGGACTCTCATCACTGCTGACCTGATCCTTACTAACATTATGAATTTATATATTTTTAAGTTGATGTACTGACCCCCCAAAAAAAACGTTTCCTCTGTAAAATCCAACAAACAGGAAGTAACTTTTATAACAGAAACACATTACAGGGTTGTATACAAATGTGTGTATTTATGTACACACACACATACATATGACTCTATATGTAGTAAGTTGGTTACTGAATGATGCTGTGTGTGCTTTGTGAAATTAGTCCCTCAGCAATAAATATTTTTGTTTGCTGTGTTTCATCCATATGACCCCCCCATCCCACTACTGGGCATATACCCTAAATAACTTGACGTCCTCTTGGCTCATGGCATCCTGTGTGCCCCAAATTAAAGCAGTTCAGGATAGCTGTTTTAAAAAGGATAAAGAGAATGAAATAAACTGCATATAATATAAGAAATAAACACCATCAGTCAACTACATGGCAGTTCTCTGAAAGCTAAGTGAGTTAACAGGGGAAGGACAAGAATATAAAATGGAATCCTGCATGTTAGCTAAGATATTACAATATTTTAAGACCACGTTGCTGGGACCACAGAGGCCATGATCTGGGATACCGGGCCGCCTGCAGGGGGCTCCCTGCACGGCGGCGTGGCCCGGCACCCCCCCCCCCGCCCCGCCCTCTCACCTGCACCACCTGGTGGGCATTGCTGTCGTCCAGCACCAGCTCCGTGAGGGCCGCACAGCAGGCTGCAATGAAAACCACCAAACACCGAGTCTTTCATGCCCACGGCTGCACTTGCATGGTTACACCAGCACTCTCACTCTCTGCCTCAGAGAACTTCACTGGCAGGGTCATTCCTCAAAAAACACTAATTTTCTGGGCCTTCCCTGGTGGACCAGTGACCAAGACTCCACATTCCCATTGTAGAGGGCCCAGGTTTAAGCCCTGGCCAGGGAGCTACATCCTACATGATGCAACTAAAAACCCCGCATGCCGAAATGAAAATCAAAGATTCCGTGTGCTGCAGCAAAGACCTCATGCACCCAAATAAAGAAATAATTTTTTAAAAGAGTTGGTTTTAAAACAAACACTGATTTCCCCTCTGGTACATCTCTGGGGAAAGGCAGCCGAGCTGTGCTGGCCGGTGTCTGTCTTCTCCATGTAACCCAAGTGTGCGCCCACCCCAGGCCTCCTGTGTCCTGGGGGAGGTGGGCAGGCACCGTCCGCCCTGAGCCCAGCACAGGCCCTCATGGAGCAGGTGCATAGTGCACATCCACGATGGTGGACAAATAGTGCGCACTTTAAATACACTATACAAAGTAACCTTTACAGTCTGAGCATGGACTGTTTCAGAGGGCTGATACACTAGGGCATGGAACTTGTAAGAAGAAGGGGCCAGGAGTCCAACTCCTGGTTGTGCACCTGTCCAGAACACAAAGTCTGGGGTGTCGTTAACCTGCAGTTCCAACACTGGTACCAGGAAGTTTCAAGCATCCACATGAATTTAACTTCACAGTTTTTATAGTTATAAATTGGGCCTAATTAATATTATCCTTATAATCTTAGAATCATATAAAGTTAAACAGTATCAAATAATAAAACATAATAATGTGATATAAATACCTGCTTGAAGAGAGAAAGTATTTTCTTGTATTTCCCGAGGGCTTAAATCTTCTGACAAATGAAGCTGCTGGATTCGGCCAGCCGCATTGGCACTAGACAGGCTTCCAATGGAGGAACGATCAGAAACAAAATTTCTGTCTCTGAAAAAGAAAAGTCAATGCACAGGCCGATTTACCAATGGCAGTTCACGGTCAGTGCTTTCTGGTTTCCATTTGAGAAATCTTGCCTCTCCAAGATCATCAAGTTTTCTCCTATGTTATCTTTATTGTTTGACCTTCCAAACTACCCAGACATGATTTTTGTGTACGGTGTGATGTAGGAGTCATCTCTCTATGTTGCATTCAGCCGCCTCTGTTTTGAACTCTTTTCCTCTGCCATTTACTTGAATACATCTCGGTCTTCATCATTCTGCGGTTTGTCTTTTTCCATTAAATGTCAGTCTTCTTTTATCTTAGGGAAGTTCTCTTCTATTAGATCACTGAGGCTTTGCAAAATTTCCCTTGGTTTCATTCTTTACCTTAGGGATGTTAATTACCCACATGTTCCGCGGCCATATGCTTCATTTTCCAGCTGCTCTCGCTCCCTCGTCCCCTTCCCTTGTGCCGTGTGTAATGTCATCAGGCACGCCCGTCCTTTCACTGACTCCACGTTCTTCCTTGTCCTGGGTTTGTGCATTAAGTTCTCATCTCTCCCAGCTCCACAGTCATCCTGCTCTCCTTTGTACTGTTCTATCACCTCACCTTCAATTTCATTTCATAAACTTCACAGTCTGTTCAGTCTAACAAAACAAAGCTTTGGATTTTCTATTTACTTGGTGTAACATCTTCCACAGCAGATTATTTATCTGTCTTTATTTGCTTTGCTGCCTTTTGTTTTACATGATTGCCCAGAGTTGTTTTTTGTTTGTTTTTTCATATTTATTTGTCATGACAGCAGCTCTACCTGGATTTCTATATGCCCAAATATAACGTGGATGGAGTCTCTCCGGCCTCCCTCCTTAGTCACCCAGGCCCTCTGTCCTTCCTTTGGGGAGCACAGGGAAGACAGCGGAGCCAGGTCTAGGGATAGTCACCATCAGTGATCTTCAATTATGATAAAACTTGAATGTCAGGGATCACTCTGCCTGATCAAGAGCACGGAGCCTTTTAGTTACTGCCTCTGAGTTTGGGACTGCAGGTGGATGGGCATGACTAGATCTCACAACACAGCCTGTTCATACTCCAGCCAGCAGACAACCTGGCAGCCTCGTACCAGCTCCAGGCAGCCAAGCTCTGAAAGGATACTGTTTACCCAGCTGGGATCATAATTCTCCCAGAGCACTGAGTAATGTTTAACACAGAAGTGTTGACATATAGCATCTTTCCAGGGAAGAGATTTCTAACATTGTACCACAGAAGTGGACTGGGAAAATTACTTTTTTTAGATGTAAAAGAACCCTTTTCTATCAAGAATAGTTATGGCTTGAACAAAATAGGAAAATAGTGCCTTATATTAAACTCAGTTCTGTGCAGGCACTGTCCTTGAAATATTGCTTAACTATTATATAATTTAATTTTATCATCAAGAAAATAGCTCCTTTCCAAGAGGCCTCCCCACAGCTACTGTAATAACTATCATGGAACAAAAATCACCACCACCACCACCACCATCATCCTACAGACTCAAGCGGGGAAAAATCATCTGCAACCAGAGTTACTCTGACTATTAGGCTAACCCATCATGCCACATTACTAATGAAAGATTTATAATTTAAACTTTAAAGTATTTGAGATTTTTGTGTGATATTCATGAAAACAAGAAGGTTGTCAACAGTCTACACATCTTTTCCTTGGTTTTGGTAAGGACAGAAATTGTTGAGAAAGCTACTGCTCAGATCTCTAGCCTATTCTTACACTTTGGAAAGTTCCCTCAGAGAATGGAAGTGATGACACACGGCTCCACAATATCAAGTTACAAGGCACAATAAGCACAAAGTCTGAATGACGTTGATTTGATAGCATGTTATATTAAAACTGATGTTACTCTTTTATTAGAATGAGCTTTATTTACACACTACAGATAAGTGTGATCTTTTTATAGGCAGATATAAAATCCTTTTCACCTTTAATTCAGCATCTAGAGGGGTGAATTATGCTTTATAATAATTTTAGGTAATAGAATCCTCCCACTAATGGTACCAATAGATGTTGTTATTCAATACTTCAATGTACTTAATACACATAATATCTACCTACTATCTGTTGTTACTGTTATAATTTTTGCAACAAGAGAATTTCAGTTTGCAACTCTTTTAACAAACCATTCCTTCCCCAGATTCATGGCTCTGAACATCACTGAATTCTGTCTTTAAAAGAGAGACAGCAAGGTGTTCACATAGCTCAGAGCACTGCCGTGGAGATCAGAGAGACAAGAGGAGCAACTGGACCAGGGTCAGTAACATGCAGTCATTTGATGGACAGTATTTTCTCCTGTTTCAGCTAAGGATTATACACCTGCTCCTGTCATGCAGGCTTTGCCTTCTCTTTATAGATGAGTGACATATATGCACACACAGACATTTCAGTAAAACAGTAGTAACTAGTGTACTTGTTGGGATTACAATATGCATATACTGATTCAAGAAGGGTGGCCAGACAAATGTTTTCTTTGGGTTTCTATTCAGCCCACATTTGCAGAGTGAAGGCCTCCTTTACCCCTGGCACTAGCCTGGAGGCTGGTGATGCAAAGATAAACATGTCAGGGCTCCCCCCAACCAAGAAGCTAAAAGACAAATGCTCCCAACATTGACAAAGAGCCTGTTTACTACAAGTAAAAATGACTGCAGAAGAGAAATGACCAAAGAGCAGAGAGGAGCTAGCCGAGCACGTGCCCACCCAGCCTTCAAGCGGCTGAGACCCCAGCCTTCATCAACCAGGGTAAAACAGGTGAAAGGCCTCCCTGACTCACCCTCGCAAAATATGAAGAAGTTGCTTGATGCCGCCCCAGATGCGGATTTCCACGCTGGTCTCTGGGTCCTCGCAAATCTGCACCAGAATCCAGACGACACTCCATAGCAGCTTCAGGTGGTCTGAGTGCAGCAGGCTGAGCAGGACGGGGACCCCCTCGTAGAGCTTCACCTGCTCTCTCACCTGGCGCTCGGCACAGAGCAGGCGCAGCAGCTCGGCTGTCAGCCTGCGATGGGGTGGGGGTGGGGAGGGGGTGCACTCAGCTCAGTGGGACGGCCTGGCTTGGTTCACACTGAGCTGCTCACTTGCACAGACTGTGGCGCTAGCACACTCTACATCCTGGTCTGCACACGTTTCTGTAAAGGCTGGACCACAGCTAAGTGTTTGTAGCTCTGGAGGCCTTACAGTCTCTGTCACAACTACCCAGTCACACTGACACGGAAAAAGCAGCCACAGGCAACACACAAAAACCAACAGGCACAGCTGTGTGCCAATAAACCTTTATTTACAAAAACAGGCAGGGGGCCAAATTTCTCCTGCAGAAATTTAGCCCTTTGTAACCACTTTTTAAGTCACATCTTCATAGTATCCCCATTGGTCTGGCTAAAAACCTACTAACCAGCAAATAGGCATCAAGTACATACAATGGGGACTGCACTGTGCTCAAGACCAAAGAAATAAAAAAGCTCTTAGTCTTCAGAAACTTATCATGTGATTATAAAAATGAGACATTAGGGACTTCCCTCATGGTCCAGTGGTTAAGAATCCAGCCTCCATTGCAGAGGGCATGGGTTCAATCTTTAGTCAGGAAACTAACACCCACACGCTCAGGGCACCTAAGCCTGCATGCCACAACTAAGACCCAATGCAGCCAAATAAATAAATCTTTTTTTAAAAAAATGAGACATTAATACATGATGGCAAAAAACACTATGATCCAGGGAAATTAAATGCAAAGCGCTCAGGGAACATCTGGAGAATAAAAGATAATGATGGATAAGACATAAGGTTCAACAAATCTCTGAAACATTACAGTGACAGACATTTCAGAGAACCATCCTATCCTCCAGGCTCACACTCCGAACACTCTCCCGGGATGGTGTCATTTATTCTTAAGGCCTCAGACCCTCTCTCTGCCCTACATGGAGAGTTCATGCAAACATCACTCCCAACCTCTGGAGTTTCCAGCAAGCCACTTAGGTGCTCCTCAGGCACTCACCCAACTATCTCTAGGCTCAAAGTCCTTATCCTCCTCCGCAGATCAGCCCTTCCTCTCATGTTCCTGATCTCCACAGCCTTTTCAATTTCCAAAGACTGGGAATCCTCCAAGACACCTCCTCTTCAACCTGTCCCTGCAGTGGGGAACCTCCAGTGCCCCGGTTTCCGAGGCAAGCACTGGGGCTAATTCTTCTGTGAGTCTGGCAGTAGCCATCCCCACTGTCCCTCCATCCTCGTGATGTTCAACTATGCTCACGATACAAGCGCCTCAGCCACCCACCTCTCCAACATTCCCATTCTTATCTGGACTCACAATTCTTTGTGTGTGTGCTAAGTCCCTTCAGTTGTGTCCAGTGCTTTGCAACCTTATGGATTGCAGCCCACCAGGCTTCTCTGTCCATGGGATTCTCCATGAATACTGAGGGAAAGAATACTGGAGTGGGTTGCCATGCCTTCCTCCAGGGGATCTTCCTGACCCAGGGATCGAACCTGCGTCTCTTATGTCTCCTGCATTGGCAGACGGGTTCTTTACCACTAGTGCCACCTGGGAAGCCCCCACAATTCCTTTACCTGAGCTAATTTCCATAGCTCCTCTCCCTCCCAAACTTTCATGCTCTGACATTCAGAACATATGTGCTTTGGTACACTGCGTTCTTCACCTTCTCAAACTTACTTCACCACACCTTCCCTCCTTGTTCTAAGTGAATCGCATTTTGTGGCTGAATCCCACACCCCACACACTAAAATCAGAAGAACGGTTCCCTAGAAATCCATCCGATCATGCTTAAAATCTGTGAGTCTCCATGATGTTCATGATAAAAGCCACACTATTTAGCACAAACAGCCCATCAATGACCTAGTTAAAGGTGTCTCATCTGTAAAATATGGGAAGAAAGTTACCATTCAGATTAAACAAGTCAACACAGAGAAGTGCTTAGAGCAGGGCCTGGCCTGTAAAGGGCTGGCCAAAGTGAACTCTATTTCTAACTCATCGCCATCTGCTGAACTAGTTTTCTGCACCCCTTCCACACCCTGCTGCGGCTGCACCCACCCACACACGCTCATCTCTTCACATCACTGCACGCCTCCAGGGGGAGAATATTCTGTTCACTTGTCCCTTTTACTGCCCGGACAATTGCCCCTTCTTTTAGGAAACTTGGAATGACCTCTTGCTCCAATTGGAGGTGCCCTGTCCCCGGGGTATCTGTCCTGTGCCTTACCGACCACACCAACTACAACATTGGGGTAGAACTGAGGGCTCGTGTGTCTGACCTTCCCCTACGTTGTGCAGCCCTGTCTCACACACTTTTGGTTTTTCAATACCTGTGCAGGGTCTATTAGGTAAATGGCAGATAACCAAATCTATACCAACCAGTGCAGTTGGTAAAAGAGGGTTAAATTGGCTTAGAAGAAGAATTCAAGGGATTTACTATGAGTTAAATGTCAGTGCTTTATTGCCTGGGATTTCTATTAACTATTTTGCCTCCTTAGAATATTATGATTTTTTTCAACTCAGTATCAAATGATACTGAACTAAGTATCAAATGACACAGGTTGCAACTTGATAACCTAACAGATATCTGGATAGAGTAAGTTTTCAGGGCAAAATGTAGTTCAAGTGAAAATGATTCATTTTACTTTAGATTCCGTTTTGGTCACGAAATAAGTCAGTAGCTATCTTAGTGTATTTTACTTGCCTTAAGCAAAATGGCTGTCTGAGGAGGCCTTACAAACAGCTGTGAAAAGACAGGAAGCGAAAAGCAAAGGAGAAAAGGAAAGATATACCCATTTGAATGCAGAGTTCTAAAGAATAGCAAGGAGAGAAAAGAAAGCCTTCCTCAGTGATCAATGCAAAGAAATAGAGGAAAACAATAGAATGGGAAAGACTAAAGATCTCTTCAAGAAAATTAGAGATACCAAGGGAACATTTCATGCAAAGATGGGCTCAATAAAGGACAGAAATGGCAGGGACCTAACAGAAGCAGAAGATATTAAGCAGAGGTGGCAAGAATACACAGAAGACCTGTACAAAAAAAGAGCTTTACGACCTAGATCATCACGATGGTGTGATCACTCACCTAGAGCCAGACACCCTGGAATGTGAAGTCAAGTGGGCCTTAGGAAGCATCACTACAAACAAAGCTAGTAGAGGTGATGGAATTCCAGTTGAGCTATTTCAAATCCTGAAAGTTGAGGCTGTGAAAGTGCTGCACTCAATATGCCAGCAAATTTGGAAAACTCAGCAGTGGCCACAGGACTGGAAGAGGTCAGTTTTCATTCCAGTCCCAAAGAAAGGCAATGCCAAAGAATACTCAAACTACCGCACAATTGCACTCATCTCACATGCTAGTAAAGTAATGCTCAAAATTCTCCAAGCCAGGCTTCAGCAATACATGAACTGTGAACTTCCAGATGTTCAAGCTGATTTTAGAAAAGGCAAAGGAAACAGTAAATTGCCAACATCCGATGGATCATTGAAAAAGCAAGAGAGTTCCAGAAAAACATCTATTTCTCTTTTATTGGCTATGCCAAAGCCTTTGACTGTGTGGATCACAATAAACTGTGGAAAATTATGAAAGAGATGGGCATACCAGATCACCTGACCTGCCTCTTGAGAAACCTATATGCAGGTCAGGAAGCTACAGTTAGAACTGGACATGGAACAACAGGCTGGGTCCAAATAGGAAAAGGAGTACGTCAAGGCTATATATTGTCACCCTGCTTATTTAACTTATATGCAGAGTACATCATGAGAAACGCTGTGCTGGATGAAGCAGGAGCTGGAATCAAGATTGCTGGGAGAAATATCAATAACCTCAGATATGCAGATGACACCACCCTTATGGCAGAAAGTGGAGAACTAAAGAGCCTCTTGATGAAAGTGAAAGAGGAGAGTGAAAAAGTTGGGTTAAAGCTCAACATTCAGAAAACTAAGATCATGGCATCCAGTCCCATCACTTAATGGCAGATAGATGGGGAAACAGTGGAAACAGTGTCAGACTTTATTTTTCTGGGCTCCAAAATCACTGTAGATGGCGATTGCAGCCATGAAATTAAAAGATACTTACTCCTTGGAAGGAAAGTTATGACCAACCTAGACAGTATAGTAAAAAGCAGAGACATTACTTTGTCAGCAAAGGTCTGTCTAGTCAAGGCTATGGTTTTTCCAGTGGTCATGTATGGATGTGAGAGTTGGACTATAAAGAAAGCTGAGCACCGAAGAATTGATGCTTTTGAACTGTGGTGTTAGAGAAGACTCTTGAGAGTTCCTTGGACTGCAAGGAGATCCAACCAGTCCATCCTAAAGGAGATAGTCCTGGGTGTTCTTTGGAAGGACTGATGTTGAGGTGTTGAGGCTGAAACTCCAATAATTTGGCCACCTGATGCAAAGAGCTGACTCATTGGAAAATACCCTGATGCTGGGAAAGATTGAGGGCAGGAGGAGAAGGGGAAGACAGAGGATGAGATGGTTGGATGGCATCATCGACTCAATGAACATGGGTTTGGGTGGACTCCGGGAGTCGGTGATGGACAGGGAGGCCTCGCGTGCTGCAGTTCATGGGGTCAAAAAGAGTCAGACGGGACTGAGCGACTGAACTGAACTGAAAGCAAAATTGATTTTAGGAATCTAATCATTTATTAATACACAATCTGAAATTACTAAAAGTAGAGCCACCTTAGAGTTTCTTTCCTTAAGGAGATAGGATGTAAATAAATGTAATAAACAAAAGTATTAAAGATGCAATCATGTATTTATATATTTCTAATATATGACCAGTTCTAGAAGTGAGACAGGACTAGAGATAAACTGATATACCTCTTTATTATTTGTTACTTTATATATATTAAATAGAAAATAAATGCAAAGCTGACTTGTGATATTCAGTTAGCAATGTAACATGGCATAATTAGAATAATAACCATCATTTTCATCAAATATAAGACACTGCCATTTTCCCGTATTAGCAATCCTACCTTTTGGAAAGCAAGTCATATTCGTGTAAAATCATCAGCAGGTTTTCTACAATGTTGAGCTCACTTATCTTCTCCCTACACTCTGGACTACAAATTGAAAAGTATTAGTAACTATGAGAAATGTCTTTTATTGACACCGCATCCACATGTTTAATATCTTAGTCCTCATATTATCCCAGGAGGAGAAGCAAAATGCAATATGGCTCTATAGAGCGGGGCTACATTAAATGCCAACATTCAGTAAGTATTATACGTCATAAACTTAAATTTGTTCAGTAACAGTATGATGAATAACACAGTCCCCACTGGAGAGGGGGATTCACAGGGTGTTCACTAAAAAGTAGTGAGGAGCATTACTCACAATATCCAAGAAACACAAACAAGCTACAGGTCCTTTGACAGATGAAATAGAGAAATGTGATAATTGAATATTTATACTTAGTTACAACTGAATATAATTGGGTGCATGACTGAATATTATTCAGCCATAAAAACATGCTGTCATTGTTGATAATGCGGATGAACCTAGAGGACATTCTGTTAAATGAAATAAGCCAAACAGAGAAGGGCAACTACCATATGGCATCGCTTACATGTGAAATTGAAAATAAGCAAAACTGACTATATAGAAACAGAGAACAGAATAGCAGGTGTTTACTAGGGGCTGGAAGCAGCAGGAACAGGGAGATGTGGGTTAAAGTGCACACACTTTCGGGTATGAGAAGACTGTGCACTAAAGACCCAACTACTTGGCAACCACAGTTAGTAACACAGGGCCGTGCACGTGAAAGTTGCTGAGAGAAGAATTTACATGTTCTTATCACAGAACCAAAGAGAGAGGTGAAGAGGTGTTAATTATCTTGGTCTTGGTAATCAGCCCACAGTGTATATGTGTATCAAATCTTTACATTATACACTTGAAATACATAAAATTACATGTGTAATTATTCCTCAATAAAGCTGGAAAAAAAAAAAACCGTGATCAAATGACTGGCATAAAAACATACTTCAAGTTTTTTATTTAAAATAGTCATAATCTCTGAAAGGGTTATCTAGAGTTTTTTAAAGTGCAAAAATATTTAAAAGTCTTAAACATAGAGGACAGAATGAAGAAAGACAGTCAGGGAGATTCAACTGTCAAAGAAATGTGCAATTTGAAAGTAGAAATAACTGAGGGTTGAATGAAAAGAGTAGGTAAATATTTCTGGTCAGAAAAAAATTTTTAACTGCTTTGCTCTTCCAACTTAAATTCTAAAATGATGCATTTCCATCCCATTCCTCTTCAATATATTGATGGCATTTCATGTTTTTATTCACAAATCTTAACTAAGTAGGTGACAAAATGAATTTTGCATTTCTCCTATCTGAGTTGCTACAGCAGTACAACTTTTAAAAATGCGCTCACCTTTCAGCTAAACTAGCCAGAGCCAGAAGAGCACCCAGCAGAACATTCGTATCTCGGGCACTGAGTAAATTCACTAATGTCTGAAAAACAGAGTAAAATAAAGTTTAATTATGTAAAAGTACAAGCTTCTTGAACAGTATGTTTCCTTCTAAAGATCATAGATACTTACCCTCAAAAAAGAAGGTTAAACATTCACAATTCTCAGTTGTTTCTGCGGCAGGCGTCCACCACTCTTTGGACGAGCTCCCTGTATCTCAACAGTCACCTTCTCAGGATTCCTATTACTATTACTCCTGTTCCTATTACATTTTCAGAGTCCCCCAGCGTGTACACTCAGACACACTTCAGGCCAGAGCTGCAGCCTGTACAATTGCAAGGCTGATTTTGGGTTTCCACTATGTGAACTTTCCCCTTTGTGACCTCATGCACTTTACATGGCGCTAGCATTATCTTTGTTTCTCAGATCCCATCCTCTTTTTTTCCTCTCACTTTTTCCTTTCTTTTTTTCTCCCCCCAAGGTGCATGGTATATGGGATCTTAGTTCCCTGAATAGGGATTGAACCTGCAGCCCCTGCCATGAAAGTTCAGAATCCTAACCACGGGACTACCAGAGTAGTCCCTCCTTTCTGTCTTCCAACACAATGTTTCCCAGGCTCCAGTCACTGACATATCATTTCACAATTTTTGTCACATGGCACCCTTAACACTAACTTAATGTTACTCAAAAATGTTCTTCAAATTCTGATATTAGTGAAATATATAGCTTTTGAAATAAAAAACACTAACCTGTATATCACTAAGAATCAACCTCCATAAAATGAGTAGCATGTGCTAACACTTTTAGACAACTTTTCCCTAATACTTGCTGAATAGTGGCTTCCTGGGACACCGAAACTCACAAACTATTGAAACCTGGCTCTAGGCAGCTACCATCTAAATGGCTTTGCTATAAATATAAATGTAGTGTGTTTTGATTAAGCCTGCATTCATTCATCTTGAAATATGTATTTGACTCACAGGTACTAAACTATCTTATTATGAGATTAAACCACATGAAACTGACCTACAGACCATGGTAATTTCCTATGGTTCAAACTAACATGACTTCTGTGCCAAACTAATATTCATTTATTTGTAACCACACACCTGGAGTCAGTTTATGTATAACAACATTTAAATTAGGCAATCAAATTAGTTGATTAAGCAATAAAGAATTAAACAGCATAAAAAAAAGTTTCAGAAAACCTCTATTTGCTGTTTCTAAATTTATTCTTTAGGTGGGTTAGCAGAGATTGGCAGTTCTAAGCTAGGTCAGCAAGTTTTCAAATTATAATTACGGGTGGAGTGGCTTGACTACAAGTGCTCTGGACCCCGCACATGAATCATCACCCCATGACACTGAAGCAGGAACTCCTCTGGGACCACTCACCTTGTGAGCTCCGCTTGTGGTGACCCATTCTCTTTGGTCTCTGACAGCAGCAAGTTTTTGAAAAATATCTAAAAAGAAATGAGATATTTCAATGAGGGATTTGAAGCTTACAGCGGAGGAGTGCTTAAGCTTCCCAGGTAGCACTAGCTGTTAAAAAAAAAAAAAAAAAAAACCTGCCAATGCAGGAGACCTAAGAAACAGGGGTTTGATCCCTGGGTTGGGAAGATCCCCTGGAGAAGGCCACTGCAACCCACTCCAGTATTCTTGCCTGGAGAATTCTGTGGACAGGGGGGCCTGGCAGGCTACAGTCCACAGGGCCACAAAGAGTTGGGCACAACTGAAGCAACTTAGCATGCATGCAAAAAATATTTTTACCAAAAGTTGCTTTCATAGGCTTCCCCTGTGGCTCAACTGGTCTGTCTGCAATGCCAGAGACCTGAGTTGGATCCCTGGGTTGGGAAGATCCCCTGGAGAAGGGAAAGGCTACCCACTCCAGTATTTTGGCCTGGAGAATTCCATGGACTCTATAGTCTATGGGGTCGCAAAGAGTTGGACAAGACTGAGCGACTTTCACTTCACTTGCTTTTATAGAAGTCTCTCTTACGCTAAATAAACCTAAGCTTGTGCTCAATGAAAGTCTTTTTAAACATGAAATTGGGCTTTTCAAGATAAGAATCCTGATCTAAAATCTCCCCTCTGGGTACATTTTGCCACTGAGCATAACAGTTGGCATGGGCTCTCAAACCCATAGCTGTGTGGGGACCCTCCTAAGTATTCAGAGCGTCCCCTCTTCCCTGCCGCTGCCTCCCGGGGCCGCGCTCACACGTCATGTTCACCAGCTTGTCCACGCTGTGCTGCGCCTCCCCGTAGCCGAGGTACCCGTGCGCCACGATCTCCATGTACTGCGAGGGGACCAGACAACAGGTGAGCTGAGGAGAGGACTCCGAGAGCACGCAACAGGAGTGGTAAGGTTGTGTACTTCTGAAAATGAGCTGTAGATGGCGCGACAGGGTCACCAAACAACGCTCGGTGCCCCTGCGCCGGCTTCAGGCAAGTGCAGAAGAGGATGGGTTCTGGGCTTTCGGCTTCCCTGGGGTGCCAGAAGTGGAGGGCGGGACCTGGAAAGACTGCTTAAACTCTCAAAAGTCCCAAGATGACTCATAACTCAATAAATCTGTGTTGCAATTTAGCCTCCAAATATAAGATACAAGTAAGATACATGATACATAATATACAGTACCTAGAATTTTAATTCTTCAATGTATCTTTTCATTAGAATTTTTATAACACACTGCATAATCCCTGGAGAATCCCAGGGGCGGGGAAGCCTGGTAGGCTGCCGTCTATGGGGTCACACAGAGTCGGACACGACTGAAGTGACTTAGCAGCAGCAGCAGCATATATTTTATTGACCTTATGTTTTATAATATCCTAAATTACATCTAACCAGCATACAAGTTGATAGCAATAATTAGAATGAAATGTATGGGATAGTCTGAAAATCCCTCTCTGTTTGTAATTGTAAAATTATAAAAGCTGAGAGTAATAAGAAATAGGTTCAGAGAAATACATACATTTCTGACATTTTAATGGAAGTAAAATGGATAGAAAGATCCTTTACAATGTAATCTTAAAAAGGATTATTTCATTAAATGAGCTAAACCTCTAGCCAATTAAAAAAATTTCTTCAAGATAAAAACTAGATATTATCTATTTCCCAAGAATAAAAATAATAAAATAGGTTTACTGTTAATTGCCATTAAAATTAATCATCCATTGATAATTTAGAATAAATTTGCAGGGCCATGGGTTATGATGAGAGTTATTCTTTGCATACATGCTATAGATTTCAGGAGGATGGGCTGTTTCAACTATTTCTATACCTAGAAATTTTGTTTGATTGTATTAATAAGCCCAAACATTGGGCTGGCTCAGCATATTTATTCAGCTCCTTACCTTCCCTCAGTAGTTAGCAAAGCAGAAAAAATATATGAAGATCATTCCTCACAGTGTCATTTATTTCCAATATTGTAGTGAGCACAGTAATTCTTTATTGTGTGAAAAAGTTATGAACATCCTCACAGCCAATATTTTCTCCTGCCAGCTTGGTGTGTGCACTGCTGAGGCCCAGGGCCTGCCAGCCAACACCTATTTATTTTCTTCACTCAAAAGACAGGTGACCCTTTATAAAACTCTCATTTCACAGGTGGGGTAAAGTGAGCCCAATCAGCCAGAAGAAAACAGCCCAAGTCCCTCCCTGCTCTGTGTGTATCTTGTATACTCACGACCCTAGGCTCTTCTCCTTGGCAGGCAGCTATGTTGCAAGAGACCTCTCTGTCACACACTGTGGATCTCTGCCCGGAGGCACAGCACAAAATGGAAAGGCAAGACCAGCCACCACAAAAGAGATCTTACCTGAGCTAGGTTTTCAATTCCACCCAAGCTATGAAGTATTTCCTAATAAAATAAAACAATGGAACAGACATGAAAGATGAGAATGGAGGGGGAGGGATGTATTTTACATGCAATTGATTTATTAAGTCATGAGTTTGTAACTATTTCTGAAGGTCCACATTTGAATATAAATATGGAAAACTTTAATGCTTGTCATTCATACTATATTTAAGATAAACTTAATAGATATGGGCTTCCCTGGTGGCTCAGCAGCAAAGAATCTGCCCGCAATTCTGCCTGCAGGAGCCGCAGGAGACATGGGTTTGATCCCTGACTCAGGAAGGTCCTCTGAAGGAGGGCATAGCAACCCACTCCAGTATTCTTGCCTGCAGAATCCAATGGACAGAGAAGCCTGGCAGGCACAGTCCATGGGGTCACAGAGAGTCAGGCACGACTGAAAGTGACTTAGCACATGGGCACACATTAATAGATATGAAAGTTGGGTTGAGCTGAACTGGAAGTAAGAGTGCAGGTTGAGTAGAACAGGAAGTAAGTAACTGCACCCCGCGTCCTCACTCTATTTACTTCCTCCCATGTCATCATAAAATGTCAGAGCTGCAAAGAGCTGTTAGATATCTCTCCCTTTACCTCCTCATATTACAGAATAGGAACACTAAAACCCAGACAGGTAAACCATTTTGCCTAAACGACAGAGTCTGGATAAAAATCCAGCATCCCTGAATCCCAGGACTTTCCTCTCGGCCCCTGCCTGGTGTGGTCCATGAACCAGCAGCAACAGCAGCGTCTGGAGCTGATTAGAAATGCAAAATCTCCTACTCACCCCAGACATACTGAATGACACTCTTAGTATCAACAAGATCCTCAGGTAACTCACATGCCTGATAAAATCTGAGCAGCATTGCTGTAGCAGAGTAGAAAACAGGGCTTCTCCTTCAGATGATGTGGCTAATGATTTTATTAAACTCATACCCTGAACAAATGTAAGGATAATCATTGCAAAATATAGATCTGATATAGATCTTTCAGGGCTTCCCATGTGGCTCAGTGGTAAAGAACCCGCCTGTCAATACAGGAGACATAAGAGACTCAGCTTCTATCTCTGGATCAGGAGGATCCCCTGGAGGAGGGCATGGCAACCCACTCCAGTATTCTTGCCTGGAGAATCCCATGGACAGAGGAGCTTGGGGGCTACAATCCACAGGATCGCAAAGAGTCAGACACAACTGAAGCGACTTAGCACTCATGCACAATTTCCAATAAGAAGGCACTGCATAAAACTTCTGAAAAGTGGTAAGAGAGAGGGTGCTGGGAGTTGTGAAAGGAACTGGTTTGGAGCTCCACTAACAGCCACTGCTCTCAGGCTACTCGCACTGATGTTTATCTTGGGATGAACGGGTTTCAGGTGGCTCTACCTATTTAACGCGACACTGACTCCTCTCTCCTTACCTACTGTGCACACAAGGAAGTTATTTGAAATACAAATATTAGCCATCATTCCAGCTCCGGAACGTGTCTGGCAATAAGTACATGAGTATGTATGAGGGGATGATCATGTGCTACCGTGGAGCTGCCTGAGCAGCTGAGGAAAAGGCTCAGGGGCTCGAGGTCTCCTAGGTCAAGGGCCAAGGTTTCCTTAATCTGTGTGAAGGGAATCTGGAAACCACACACCCTTGTTCAAATTAAGAATGAAGGTATATTTATAACTCAATTAAAATAGTTCTATGACCACCTACTAATTTGAATTCCCATAATTGCTATTCACTTTAGAAGAGCTGCTGTTAAAGAAAAGAAGAATACTGTATGCATTGCCACTAATTATGATGGACATTTTATACACATAAAAATAACATTTTAAAACCACTTATATTTTTTCAGCATTTTCTTTTCCGTTCCTGTTAGTAAGATCCCCAGGTTAGGCTCTGAAGGAGACACAAATATATAGATGACAGAGGTTGACTTCACTGAGCTGCAGCCAAGGATAAGGTAGACACACAAATAACTGGAATTTAAGATAGATCTAGGTAGGTGTTTTAAGAAAGTTATAGGGCTTCCCTGGTGGCTCAGACGGTAATCTGCCTGCACTGCAGGAGACTAGGGTTCGATCCCTGGGTCAGAAAGATCCCCTGGAGAAGGGAATGGCAACCCACTCCAGTATTCTTACCTGAAGAATTCCATAGACAGAGGAGCTTGGTGGGCTACAGTCCATGAGGTCACTGAGAGTCGGACATGACTGAACGTAACACTTTTTCATAGTTGAAGAAAGTTATACAGGAGGTGCTGTGACACCCCAGAGGAGGGACATATAATAGCCTGTGAGAGGACCACGGAAAACTTTATAAGGCTGGTGGCCTCTGAATGGGCTTAGAGGGATGGATAGTTGTGCTGAGGAGATGTGGAGGAAGAGAAGGAAATGAAGGGGATTCCTCCAAGCAAAGAGGACAGGAGGATCAAAAGTGCACAGAAGTTGCATAGAAAGAACATCAAGATGTTGTATCACTATGAAAACCAACTCCCTAAATTTATGAAGGGAATCACTGGGGATAATGTTAGAAAAACAGAGTGAGATGAACTGTGGGAAGACTTGAACATGAGCCTGAACTGAACTTTGCATTTGAGCCTGATGGACACGTGTGAACAGGGCTGATCAGACTCAGCTGTGGGGACTTCCCCCCAGTCTTGAAGGAAACTAGAGAGGGACGGGCATGGAGGGAAGCCCCGCAGGTTGGCAGGCGCAGAGAGAAGGGAGTGGACATGTGAGCAGTCTTGACATGGTCTGACCAGCTGGACATGAATGCCAGTGGAGAAGAAGGGTGCAGAGAAGAGGCTTCAGCGTCTGCACAGCGAGGTGATGGGAGGCCAGGACAGGATAAGCCCAGGGAAGAGGGGGACACAGGCTGGGTAAGACAAGGAGGTGGAGTCCGACACGCTGAGCTGCTGGCGGTGGATTCAGGTGATGGAAGAACAACAGGCCCGGAAAAGCGCGCCGAGGGCAGAAGACTGAGATCTGGCATTGTTGACATAAAGGAAATTTAAATGTGAAGCTTGGGAGATGCCACCAGGGAGAGACTCATGTTTAAATGACTGGTCATGGTCATTCTTAAATGTTTGCCTTGGCAAAAATATATCTATACAATCATCGGTGTTAACAGTATGGAACTGATTCCATGTTTCCCAAACCCTGTCCTGGGAATAATGATTTTATTCTGTGCAATGGGTATTAGGTGTTTGAAATATTTTTATGATCAAATAGTAGGTCGAACAGAGTGTAACAAATTATTTTATTACAGAACTCCTCTGAGCTTTAACGTGCTGCCGTGCACCACAGTCTCCAGTAGGAGGAGCCGCCCATCTTCCCTGCATACGGTGGGTGAGACACACCAGCTTTTCACAGAGCACTCACTGGGTCCTGTGAGCCCTGTGTCAGAAGCACTGTTAGGAAACACAGGAAAAGGAGCGAGGCTGTACCACCACTAGAAAATGTCATTACTATGCCCTCAAGCAGTGACCCACCATTTACTAAACAAGCCATGGGACAACCGGAGAACAAGACCACAAGGCAGCCTCATCTCTGGGCTCAGCAGTCCCGGCTACCGAGCTGAAGAGCAGACAGGACAGCGCTCCTCCCCGGCACGGCCTGGGCTCTCAGGACCCGGCTCTAGACTTCCGAGCCTAGTGACCTGGAGACAGTTTCCATCAATCTGGACAAATGTCCTTGCTCTACCTATTCCCAGGGTTTCTCTCTTTTTAAAAACTTGACACAATAATATAACACTGATAAAAACTACAGAACAACAGCGCGCCCTGCGACACCACTCTGGCTGCCGTCAGTCCAGCAGTGCGTCGCCATGGCAAAGCGTCAGGGCCCCGGACACGCCGTCCCTGTCGGGCAGTCAGCAGAGCACTGAGCTCCGAGTGCCACGTCCTGACCCGCCGCCCACTCCTCTGCAGTCAACAGCCCACACTGCTCATCCCTCTATCGCAACCGAAGGTTCCCTGGGCCTGACCAGTACGTATCTTTTCAGGTGTGTTAGGAACTACTCTTCTAAAGGCTTATAAGGGGAAAGGAAGCGTTTCCTGCCTTGGAGTCTGGAGGAAAGGTGGTGTCACTGACAGAATCTGCAGAATTCGGCAGTTTGCAGGAGCGTCAGGATGGAGAGACCGAGTGAAGTTACTGCATGTCCCGTGAGCAGTGGGCTCTCGAACACTTTGGCCCCTGTGTTCCTTTATATACTTACAAATTACTGAGAGTCCCAGAGACCTTCTGTTTATGTGAGTTAATCTATGTATATTTACCGTGTATGTGTGTATTCACTCAGTTGTGTCCAACCCTTTGCAACCCCATGAAGTGCAGTCCACCAGGCTCCTCTGTCCATGAAACTTTCCAGCCAAGAATACTGGAGAGGGTTGCCATTTCCTCCTGCAGGGGATCTTCCCAACCCAAGGATCAAACCCGCATCTGCATCTCCTATGTTGGCAGGTGGATTACCTGGGAAGTTCTTTATATTTACCATATTAGAGATAAAAAGTGAGGAATTTTTACAACACAAGAGCACACAGCATGTGTTCCACCAGGAGCGAGGGTACACCATCATCACATACCCTGCGGCCTCTGGAAGGCTCCACTGCATGCTCGTAAGAGAGTGAGAATGAATCACACTGGAGCATCACCTTTAAGACCATTTTGACCCTGTGGGACCCCTGGAAGGGTCTCAGAGACCTGTGAGAGTCTCCAGACCACCCTTTGAGAACCATTATGCTACCATATCATCCCAACAAATACCTGGAAATTTGGGACTTAAATGAGGGGGAAAGTCTCAGGCTGGAAACGTGCTTGTGAGCAAAGAACAGCAGCAACAAAATGACTGGTGAAGCCAAGAGCTCAGAAGATAGGGGAGCCTATAACAAAGACAATAGCTTTGGGGAAGGTTAACATTTCAGGGCTTCCCCAGCGGCTCCGAGGTAAAGAACCTGCATACAGGAGACACAGGTGACTCGGGTTCGGTCCCCAGGTCAGGAAGATCCCCTGGAGGAGGGCATGGCAATCCACTCCAGTACTCTTGCCTGGAGAATCCCATGGACAGAGGAGCCTGGTGGGCTATAGTCCATGGGGCCACAAAGAGTTGGGCACAACTGAAGCAGCTGAGCACAGAAACAACATTTAGGAAGGCAGAATTTTAAAAAGGAGCAAGTAAACAGCACAGAAAAACAGAAGGTGATGAGGAAGAGCTGGAGGTTTTCAGGATCAGTGAGAGGAAACAGAAAGTGTGGCAAGGGACGCAGGCTGCTGGAAGGAGGCTGGGGTGCGAGGCGGGCTACCGGGCCATACAGCTCCGCGTCTCTCTATTGCTGTGGCTGATGGAGATGTAGGTTAGGAGTTTAAGGTGGGGTGATGGGGCCATACAGCTCCACCGTCTCTCTATTGCTGTGGCTAATGGAGATGTAGGTTAGGAGTTTTAAGTTTTTCCATTTATCGTTGGTAAGCAACGTGCTCTGACAGCTCACTGTAAGCAGCCTAGGTAAACTTTATCCTGCTTGGAACTCCAACTACACTTGAAATCTCTGAACACATATTGTCCTTTAATTATGAAAAAGGAAGCAATTTTGTCTTTAAAAATGGCTTCTCTTTCATCCCTTCCACTCATTTATTTCTGGAACCTTCATTAGGCATATACTGGAGCCTCTGGGTCAACAGATGCTGACTGGATCATGGCCTACGATGGCCTTTTTAAATGACTTCCGAGAGGTCTTGGTGCACAATATGCAAGGAAAAGCTCTACTGCACATCAGCTGTAAAGGAAAGCGAGTGAGTTGCATATAAATAGTCTGACCTTTCAATAAATGCAGTAATGAAGGTGAGACCAAGGCTTGAAAGGATAGTGTGTCCTGAAAAGGGCACTTTTATGATAAGAAAAAACAGAAAGGGAGCCACTGACACCGTAATAAAGACAACAGATGGAAGGCTGAGGCTTGGCAAGGAGGAGGGTGAAAGTGAAAGTGAAGTCGTGTCTGAGTCTTTGCGACCCCGTGGACTGTAGCCCTCCAGGCTCCTCTGTCCATGGGATTCTCTAGGCAAGAATACTGGAGTGGGTTGCCATTTCCTTCTCCAGGGGATCTTCCCAACCCGGGGATCGAACCCGGGTCTCCTGTACTGCAGGTAGACGCTTTATCCTCTGAGCCACCAGGGAAGCCCCAAGGAGGAGGGTATTTCTTCAGAAATAAGAAAGGACATAAAGGTGCATAATCGCCTGTCAATGCAAGAGCCATAGAGATGCGGGCTGGATCCCTGGGTCGGGAAGATCCCCTAGAGCAGAGCGTGGCAGCCAACTCCAGTATTCTTGCCTGGAGAATCCTATGGACAGAGGAGCCTGGTGGGCTACAGTCCATGGGGTCACAAAGAATCAGACATGACTAAAGCGACTTAGCATGCATGCACAATGGTGCATAATAATCCAAACATTTCAAGCAACAAAGAAAATATGAGCATTCCTACTAGAATGGCCTCAGTTTTGCCTGTAAAACAGGTAATGCTGCAATCTAATAAGAAGACCAGGGTAGGAGGGGTGTGTGTGAGAAGCGGACATGGTCTGGGGCGGCCACTGTGGATCATGCAGCACTGATCACGGATTCACCAGGAGAGGAAAGGGAGGCCTGGCTGGGACATTTGTGGGCACAGGTCACAGTAAACCCCAGCGTGGCTCGACTTCGGCCAGAAATTCTTGGCAACTCAACATGTTAAACAACTGCTCTCGTTTGTGGACAGAGTGCCAGGAGGAGAGATTCAGGGAACACCTCCTTCTATGGAAAGGCTGGAAATCAATGGGAGATCTGGTTTAATGCATGCTTTTGTCATAAAAGCCCCAAAGCAAAGAGGTCACAGAATTCTTTCCTTTAAAAAGCAATCCAGTCAACCTTGTTCCAGCCCATCAAGAACTGGGTTAAGAAAGGGAATACTTTAGATGAAGATCAGCAGAGTATGACACAAGAGCCATCAATTCTCTGAGCAAACAGCATGTCTAAGGCAAATATTTTGCTAACTTCTATAAGTCCAAAAACTAGACCTCCTGCTAAAAATCCACCTTCTTCCATGAATACTTATATTAATACCATATACAAGCTGTTCTTATCCAAGCTGAGGCCTATGGGGCATAGGGCAGGGGTTGGGGGACAGTGTTAATATGACTAGGAGCCTAGGGCCAGGGGGAGAGGGGGAAGTGACCCAGGCAGAGTGGAGCACACACCACCTTCACCAGCATGGCCCACACAGCTCTGTCTGGGTGGTCACAGGAGAAAAGGAAAATTCCCATCAAACTCTGAGCAACCAGGACGGAAAGGTTTTTGAGGAATGTCACATATTCAAATAACTGGTTGACTGAACTACAACAACACAAAGCCATCCTAGAGTACGGAATGGGGAAGGGAGCAACTCTTCTAAAGAAAAGAGCGAAGCTACCATGAGTCCCAGGAGACTCAAACCAGAGCAGGTTCATCGCTGGCTAGCAGCAGCACACGTTGTTTTGAGTGCTGAGTTTGGAAAAGATGGTTATCAGGGTAATGAAAGGAAATATGCCCTGATTCAAATAATAACTTATCAGTAAAGCTGAATTCAAAATAAATGTGCTTCAGAGTGGTCTGAGCATCCCAGTAGCTTATCAGGATGGGGCATAAAAGGAGATATCTCTCAGGGAAAAAAGCAATCTGTGAAAATGATTGAAGCATGTAAGAATGACAAGACTGCCCTTTAGATATTAAATGCTGGCAAGCAGAAGCAATAATGGCTCATTAGCAATTTGGAGACTTCTCCAAACTGGTTGGGCAGTGGTTCCCGCAACCAGTAGCATCAGCGACACCTGGGAACTTGTTAGAAATGCAGATTTCCAGGCCTTCCCCAAACTTACTGAATCAGAAGCTTCCCTGGTGGCTCAGACAGTAAAGAATCTGCCTGCAATATGAAGACCTGGGTTCAACCCATGGCCAGGAAGATCCCCTGGAGAAGGAAATGGCCACCCACTCCTGTATTCTTGCCCGGGAAATCCCATGGCCAGAGGAACCTGGTGGGCTACAGCCCAGGGGTCGCAGAGCCGGACACCACTGAGCGGCTAACACTTTCACTTTCAGGTGCCAGCAATCATTAAGCGTTCCGCGTGCTTCTGATATACAGAAAGTTTACAAACTTTGCTTTATAAAAGCAGGAATCTTAGCAGCTGGGTCTGGAAGGAACAGCTTTCACAGACCAGGTGGTGTCAGGTAAGTGCTTGCTACTCAAGAGTGTTGGCCATGGACCGGTGGCCTCAGCGGAACCTCGGGCCTCAGTGTACACCTATGGAATCCACATCTGCACTTCCAAGAGCCCCAGGTGATTCCCTGTGCTTAAAAGTATGATAGGTACTAACCCAGAGACAGAATGCTCAACTGACTAGTGAGAGGCGGGGAGACTCGCTCCAGCAGACGCCTCCTCTGGGACAAGCGGGAGCCCTGTGCTCACCTCTAACTCAGGCTCTGAGGCTGGACTCCGGGGAGTGCATGGCTCTGGGGCAGCCACCATGTATAGGCCTGGCTGCTCCCCCTGTCAGCCCTGGAGCCCCCTAAGGAAATCCCCACTTGTCGCTGCTCACTTTGGCCGCTTGGCATCAACATGCTCCAAAGTATGGCCCAGTGTACCCTTCTCCAAGCTGCCTATGGTTTAAAATGCCGAGAGACAATGCAAACACAGACCAGAAGTCAGTCCACTGCATCCCATAGGTGACAGAGTACAAATATAGAGATATTTCTGTCCCCATTCAATCACTTCTCTCCGCATCGATTTCAATAGCAGGTAAGATACTTCCCAAATGTGGAAGCTACTGAGTAGTGAGAGAGAAAAAAAGTTACCATGCTGTGCTTCAGAAAAGAGCCCACCAGTTTTTATTTCATCTTCAAACTAGCAAAAAATATTTTTATTTTTTGCAACCAACCTGATAACACGGATCCCTCATGAGGAGTCTCAGACAAATTAACACTCTCAGAAAATGAAGAGATGGAGCGCGATCAACCCATTCTCTGAAAGAAAACAAGAGAGAACATGTTTGTTCACGTTTAAAACCAATGAACCTGACAGTTCATGAACAGCACAGCACTAGGAAGGAGAATAGAAAACAGCTCCACGCAGAGCATTCATTGGTCTCAAACAGTCTGCAGTGGGGACTGTTATTTGACACTTAACCAATTTTAATGGAAAACACTGTCATTACAAAGTTGAGGCCCCCAAATTATTTGGTTCACGGGCCCTGACTGTCCCAAGAAAGGGAAGCCCCTGATCAAAAGAAATAGCTAACAGGTTCAACTTCAAAAGGCTTGATACACTGATAACTTAGCAACCAATTAAAAGAAAGATAATATATATACACTAGAAGAAAATTATTTGTATTTTATTCTTCATCACATTTACTTACTAACGGAGTGTGGACACTAAACAACTTCTCCAGTCCAACACCACCTCCATTTCCTCCTCCGCCTGACTCCCCAGGGTGCTTTTGACCACAGTGACCACTGAAGACTCAGCTGCAGAAGAATAAGCAGCATCTACGGGAAGGCAGTACACCTCATGTGGAAACTGCAGTCACCCAGAGTAGTCTACACTGTGTCCGACAGATGGTGTGTGGCATCACTGTTTTCCCTGAGATTTCAAAATATCCCATGGCAGCCCTGGAGGTTCCAGTCAGTCCCCGGTGCGCTTCAGTGCTCCTTGTGGGAAACGTGGGGATAAAGGATTTTCTTAGATCTCAGGTCACTTTCCCCGGAAGCAGACTCCTCCAGGAATACTGGTGCTGCACACGAGTGACTGAGGACACCAGGAGACCTCCTGGAGTCGGGGTAAGGGGCAGGGGGAGGAGCCAGGGAAGGGGGAGAAGGGGAAGGGGAGTGCGGAGACCCAGCGGGCATGGGTCTCCTGTGCCAGCTGAACCTCCACTGACCCCTCGACCCCCGTGAAGGCAAGCTCTCTGGGCTTCCCTGCTCCCAAAACAGCTGTCACGGAGGGGACAGTTGGGGATGGGGGCACTGCTGTTCTCTGGGCCTGTGGGCAACATGGACGCAAAAAGCCAAAGGGTGGTGCCGGGGCCCAGCCTCTCACACAGGCGCCACTGGCCAGTCCCAGCCGGAAGCCACATCACCAACGTGTCCGGGGGCAGTGGGAGCGCAGATGTCTCAGGGGGTTCCGGCTGGAGGGAGCAGAGTGGTGGGCGCAGCACCCTGCCTGCAGGCTATGGGCAGCTCTCCGACCACTCTGGGGAGGGGGTGTTGTTTGCACACCCAGCACTCTTCCCCTCTGCTGCACCAGTTGGACTTAGGAATCAATGAATTCTACTGGAAAACTTTTTCGTCCGCTCCCACGGGGCCACCCAGGCTGCTGAGTGTGAATACTGCAAAAGACTTTTCTCATGTCACTCAGGGAGGACCCATCTGCCAAGAACGTTCAGGAACATAGCCCAGGCTGAGGCTGGGACCCAGAGCTTCCCAAGTCTCCGCGGACCGGACGGCACATCTGAAACTCAGTGCATGCCCCTCCCCACCCCCTCCACCACACAGGCCTCATCCCTCCAGGCTTTCAGCCCTGGGTGTTTCCTTGTCTCCTCTACTTCACTCACACCATTCATCCAATCCCTCAGCACATCCTGTTTGCGCCAATCTTTAAAATCTCTCCGTTCACACAAGTTTGAGGCAGGAGATAGATGGGCCTCTGGGCTGAGCAGATGGAATTTGTCAAGCAGAGTAGATTGGAGCTTTGTTTTCCCTTACAACCCAAGGACAGACTTAGAGGCAGGAAGTGAGCTCTGAGAGGGAGCAAACAGAGAAAACGACCGTATCTATCACTCCTGAGGTAAAGGAAATCTCCCTAACTCCACACCAGCAGGAAGGATCCTTGGGGGTCAGAAGAGGTGGGCATCACTCCATAATAGACGTTGTCATACTCCCATTAGCCTTTGTGCTGGAATCCATCTTGGCAAAAAGACGCATATGAAGAAGGCCCAAGGGCAGGGCAGGTGTGGGAAAAGGAACAAGATAATTGGCCAGAGGAGAACAAAGACCCAGGACAACTGCCCCATATAAATGGTTTACCTCCCTCGTCATCACAGGGGACCCTTTCTGTCTGGGTGGGTGTTCCTGCTTTGTTTCTGTCTAAATACACAATTTCTTTCTGTGCTCTCCCACTTGTGGTGGTATGTCTCTGAAAATAAACTTTGTACCCTAACTCACCTAGAGCCAGACATCCTGGAATGTGAAGTCAAGTGGGCCTTAGGAAGCATCACTACGAACAAAGCTAGTGGAGGTAATGGAATTCCAGTGGAGCTATTTCAAATCCTGAAAGACAATGCTATGAAAGTGCTGCACTCAATATGCCAGCAAATTTGGAAGACTCAGCAGTGGCCACAGGACTGGAAAAGGTTAGTTTTCGTTCCAATCCCAAAGAAAGGCAATGCCAAAGAATGCTCAAACTACCACACAATTGCATTCATTTCACACGCTAGTAAAGTAATGCTCAAAATTCTCCAAGCCAGGCTTCAGCAATACATGAACCGTGAACTTCCAGATGTTCAAGCTGGTTTTAGAAAAGGCAGAGGAACCAGAGATCAAATTGCCAACATCTGCTGGATCATGGAAAAAGCAAGAGAGTTCCAGAAAAACATCTATTTCTGTTTTATTGGCTATGCCAAAGCCTTTGACTGTGTGGATCACAATAAACTGTGGACAATCTGAAAGAGATGGGAATACCAGACCACCTGACCTGCCTCTTGAGAAACCTATATGCAGGTCAGGAAGCTACAGTTAGAACTGGACATGGAACAACAGGCTGGGTCCAAATAGGAAAAGGAGTATGTCAAGGCTATATATTGTCACCCTGCTTATTTGACTTATATGCAGAGTACATTATGAGAAACGCTGGGCTGGAAGAAGCACAAGCTGGAATCAAGATTGCCAGGAGAAATATCAATAACCTCAGATATGCAGATGACACCACCCTTATGGCAGAAAGTGAAGAGGAACTAAAAAGGCTCTTGATGAAAGTGAAAGAGGAGAGTGAGAAAGTTGGCTTAAGGCTCAACATTCGGAAAACTAAGATCATGGCATCCAGTCCCATCATTTCATGGCAAATAGATGGGGAAACAGTCTAAACAGTGACAGACTTTATTTTGGGGGCTCCAAAATCACTGCAGATGGTGATTGCAGCCATGAAATTAAAAGACACGTACTCCTTGGAAGGAAAGTTATGACCAACCTAGATAGCATAGTAAAAAGCAGAGACATTACTTTGCCAACAAAGGTCCTTCTAGTCAAGGCTATGGTTTTTCCAATGGTCATGTATGAATGTGAGAGTTGGACTATAAAGAAAACTGAGTGCTGAAGAATTGATGCTTTTGAACTGTGGTGTTGAGGAAGACTCTTGAGAGTCCCTGTCACTGCAAGGAGATCCAACCAGTCCATCCTAAAGGAGATCAGTCCTGGGTGTTCATTGGAAGGACTGATGTTGAAGCTGAAACTCCAATACTTTGGCCACCTGATGTGAAGAGCTGACTCATTGGAAAAGATCCTGATGCTGGGAAAGATTGAGGCAGGAGGAGAAGGGGATAAAAGAGGATGAGATGGTTGGATGGCATCACCAACTCGATGGACATTGGTTTGGGTGGACTTCAGGAGTTGGTGAAGGACAGGGAGGCCTGGCATGCTGCAGTTCACGGGGTCGCAGAGTCAGACACGACTGAGCGACTGAACTGAACTGAACCGAACCCGTTTTTTTGCAGTTTTTATCTCTCAAATCATTCTTACTTTCAAACAGAGGCAAGAGCCAGGTTGGCTTTGCTTCTAGTCTTAGTCCCTGGTGGAGTCGCAGCTAGGACTCCTGGCTTTTGTCCAGGATTCAGGTTCAAGGAACCAAGGGGAACTAAGATCCTGCTTCAAGACCACTCACTGTTGTCTCTCTGAGATCAGCTTCTCACTCCCTCATCCGCTATGACCCCGGCTCAAGCCTCCATCATCGTTTGCTTGAAGGGGTACACCCTGCAGCATGTGAGATCTTAGTTCCCTGACCAGGGCTTGAACCCATGCCCCCTGCAGTGGAAATGCAGAGTCTTAACCACTGGACTGCCAAGGAAGTCCCTGCATGAACTACTGCAAAGCCTCCCCACCTGCCTTCCTCGCTTCCATCTGTGTTCCAACTTCAGTCTTCGCATACCAGCCAAGGAGACCCTCCACAGACACCCTCTCTGCCCCGGCCTCCAGCATCTCTCCTCTCACTCAGGTCCCTGGCCCACAGGCTCCTTGGGACGCCTGGCCTCCCCACTGCCTCTCGGGCCTCACGGCCCCCCCCACCGCCCCCACACATGCCCTTCCAGTCACACTGGCCTCCCCGCACCTTTTTCACTGACCCTCTCACAACAGGGCTGGGCTGGGAGCCTTGCCTGTGCTCCTTTCTATGAAGCAGCTTTGGTAACGCTTTAACACTGGAACCTCCCACACAATTAGATAGATGTTCTCTGACATGATATGAGGCCAGTCATGTGTAGCTGTTCTAACTAAAGTGTATGTTGCAGTGCGGAGGCCGTCAGCACCTAGGCTCCTGAGGCGAGGAAGAGACGCTGAGAGCTGCTGAGTGCCGGACCTCCCTGCAATCACCGGAAGGTGCTCCCCGCCAGGTGACACTGCCCTCCAGATTAGTCCAATGTGACGCGAGCATTAGCAAAAACCTAAAACAAAATGTGTCTGCTATTTCTTGCCTAGCCAAGAAGAACAGAGGAAGACGAAGCTGTTTCGGACCAGAATCCACATAATTCCTCCCACCCTCTCCCACCTACCTGCACAGCTGAGTGAGTACATCCAGCAAAGTTAGGGTACTTTAAGCATCTGCCCCCTAGCTCAAGAGGAGCATTTACTTGAACTGCAGTCCTAATACAACCCTTGCCCGGCTTGTCTGACATGGATCCCTGATCTTTGTTGGGGTTGGGGGCAGGGGGTGGCAGTGGAATTCAACTTTGACTGTTTCTCGATCCGGAAATATTCAGCTCTGTCCCAAACCTGCATACCTCACACCTGAGTGCAAGAAACATACCTCCTAGAAGGCAGATCGAGCATCTGTGGAGCCACTCGCTCCTTCCATCCACTGACTCAGCTCACAGGAAGGAAGCTGGAAATATGCTTTTCCCACAGCCTTATATTTCCAAGGATGTTTGCCTGCATCTTACAAGTGAGAGTCCCCACAAGAGGCCTGGCTCTGTAGATGGAGGTTGAACACAGTGTCTCAAGAAGATTTCTGGCTGAGAATCACTCTTCCTGCCACCACCAAGGCCCCTGGCAAGAGCTGCCCGCCACAGGTGCCAGCACCTCACAGCCCTCCTTCAATCTGGGCACCATGACTGTGACACCTCTGCTACTGGAGGCAAAGTTCAGTCTCTTCTGAAAATAAAGACAGGACTCAACCCTTCTGGGCTTCCCAGGTTGTACTGGTAGTAAAGAATCCACCTGCAATGCAGGAGCTGCAAGAGAAGCAGGTTCGATCCCTGAGTTGAGAAGATCCCCTGGAGGAGGAAATGGCAACCCACTCCAGTATTCTTGCCTGGAGAATCCCACCGACAGAAGAGCCTGGCGGGCTTCAGTCCATGGGGTTGCAGGGTCGGACAAGACTGAAGCAGCTTAGCACACACACATGCAACCCCCTCCGAGGGCTGTAGCCAGACAGAATTATCCAAGGCCACAGTGGAAGCTGCACTATAGTTCATCCTAACTTCCTGCATTGGGAAAAATAATGCAAATTTGAAGTACATTTTGAATTTCAAATAATCACTTCTGGGAACCCTTGTCAGGATGTGGTTATTCTGAGACTCCTATTCGAGACAGAAAATCTTTCATCTCATAAGTAGAGGGATGGCGAGTGACTGGTTTCCCTTCCAGGTGCTGGGATCAGCTAAAGATAGCCTGCAGCCAACACTACACCCCAAAGATCTAACGGGAATAATAATCCAGTGGCAACAGCTGCTGGCAGCCTCCTGAGGTTTAATGCTGGCTGCTCTTCATTATTTAAGAGGAGAAGCCATGGGATACACTGGGAGATGACTCATATGACAAATCTGTGTATGCTCGGAATTTTTCCTGTTAAGAACGTACGACTTTCATGAGGGAAGTCCATGAGCTTTCTAATGCTTTTTCATATTAAAATCAATACGAAAAGGTTTTTTCCTGTTCCTTCTCACCTCTAAAAAAAAAAAACAAAAAGAATTCCAGAATAGCTTTTTGTCTTGTTTTCCTATTAAAGGAATGTAAATAAATGAAGAATTCTAGAAAATCTCAGGATTGAAAGTTCTGTTCCAAACAAATGGCATTTTTTTGTTCTGCAATTTAGGGACTGTGGCCTGAAGCTGTTAATATTTCTATGTGATTCTGTCCTCAGCTGTTGTCAATGTAAATAGAATTCCTTGTGTCTGGGCCCTGTGGGGCATCCTCCCGAGTACTGACCTCTGAGGAGCAGTTGTTCCCTCCATGGCTCCCAGCCCTTCACCCCGCTCAAGGACGGGGCCCGTTGGCTAGAGCTCTGCTGCCCCTGGGGAATGGCATGTTCTGTAAGGTGATATAGAGCTCTGTTCGCCAGGAGTTGGGGGACTAGGAGACACAGCGAGTCTAATGCAAGCAGAGAATTACAGAGAATAGTAATGACAGACTCCAAAGTCTTTGTTTGACTGAGGAGGGGCCAGTCCCGGGCCACCGAGTGTACAGGTAGCAGAGTTGGGGCCCTGACCCCCAGGTCAGAGCTCCCATATCCCCCTCCACCCGGGGCCTCCTACATGACATGGATGACAGAAAGGGGCTCTTCGATGCATCTCCTGTTGGGGCAGGCGTGTATAATGGCGAGGGGTCTCCTGAGGTAGCTCTGAGAACCTTGTCTGTCAGCAAAGACAGTGTTTCCCCGGAGGACGTGTCCCATTATAGCAGCCGCAGGGCAGCAGATTCATGCACGACCAGGCAAATATGTGTCCCCTCCGGTGACTGAGCTTCTGCCACTGCACTCGCAGGACTGTTCGCACGTGGCGGCGGACCAGCCCCCACGCCTCTGTCATGACCGCCTGCCACTTCCATTTCGGGATCAGATGCCACTTTCTGCTATCCATGCAAACAGAGGAGGAGAAACAGTGCCACCAGAGACGAAGCATTTGAAAAGAGAAAGGGTGGTCAGGGTCTCATCCTCCTGCTCTGCTGAAGAAACCCGGGTGTGACTTGAGAGCTGCAGGTAAACGCCAGCCATGACGCTGTGGGCAGGGAGCACGGAGGGTCTGTGGCCAGGGCAACTCCACCCAGGGCTGACGCCAACGCCAGAGCTTAAACCTCAGCCGCCTCTCACCCAGAAGCGGCGGCGTCTTCAGAGGGGCCACTATGAGATCGCCCTTCTCATCCACACAAAACAAACACCACCAAAAACTGCCATATTTGTCTCAAAATTTTACTGTGGAGACACTGAGACCTGTTTCAAAATAAATATTATGTCAAATCCCTATGATAGATTCTTTTTTTTTTTCTTTTGGATAGTTGTAAAAGTAAAATTCACATCAAAATAGAGATGTAAAAACTTAAATAAAACATGTGAAGACACGAATTATAAGTGAGTACTCAGGGAATTTTTACTGACTTGTCCCACTATTCTTAATGGGCTGTGTCATCCACTAAATCTGGCCCAGAAGAGACACCCAGTCAGAGGTCTATCTGATAGGTCATGTTGGTCCTGAAAGCCAGATTTTGAATAGAAACGACTGTCCTAGCTGTTTATTCTGCATGACTGGTGAAAGTTCAGAGATTGAATGCTTTCAGATAGTTACTCTCATCACCTACCAGGATCCAGACGCTGTCACACGCCCAGGACTGCAGCCTGCCACAACTATGCCCTAGTGTTCATAGAGGTTACCATCAAGAGAAAGAAGACCAATAACCCACACACAAACAAAACTGCACATCAGGTGGTGACCAGGGAAAAACAACAACGCTAACGGTTTAGGGAGTCCTGGGAATGCGCGTTTAGGAGAGTCAGAGAAATGTTTTCAGATACGAGTAGCATCTGAGTGAACTCAGGAATGAGTCGAGGTCTGAACAGCCAAAGACTGAAGTGTGTATGCACTGGTTTGTGCAGGGAAACCCTTGAAGGCTGGAGCAAGAAGAGCAAAGACAGAGTCATGGGAGCTGATGTTATAGAGACGGCAAGAGCCAGTTCTGCAGATCTTTGTAGAATAGCAACAGGGATTTTGGACTTTTTACTCCAGAAAGTCACAGGCAGCCTTTAAGCACAGGACTCACATCATGTGACAGAGATTCTGAATAGATCCTTCGGGATGTGCTGTTAAGAACACTACAGGGAGTCACGGTCAGAGCCAGGAGCCCAGTCAGCCAGGAGCATGGTCAGCGCAAGAGACTGTGCAGCGGACGGGTCAACACGTGGGAGAGACTAGAGTTGAGAGGAAGGCAAGGTGAATAAGAGAAATCAGAAGTCCTATTTTAGGCATGGTGATGCTGAGATGCCCAAAGAAGTCCACCAATCAACACGTGAAGGAAAAGACTATAGCAGGAGAGAGGTTTCCATCTCTCAGAGAAAAGCTGACAGAGAAAGTCAGGAATGGTGACTTTCCTAAGTGGGGGGTGTCCTCGGGACGGATTGATTTTGGCCATGTAAAGGGGGATCCAGAATGTGCTTTAGCTTACTCCCTGGTTCTCAGAAGCTCAGGCACTGATGGGAAACTGTCAATTATTGATTTGGTCAAGTTTAAAACTGGCTCTGGTGCTTATGTGTGGACAAACAAGAAGTGGTCCTCTCCTGACAAGTTGGGATGATTTTAATTCTCTGCCTGTTAGCCATTTGAGTGAATGAGTTTCCTAGGAAGCAGTAGTAAACAGTAAAAAAAAAAAAAAAGAACTGGATGACTGTGTGTGTGTGTGTGTGTGTGTGTGTGTGCATGCGTGTGTGTACATACATATAGTGTGCATATATAAACAACTTAAGCTTGGGGTAAACTAAATAACATTTTAGGAGAAATTAACATGAAATTCTAGTGGCAGAAAGCAAAGAGAAACTGAAGAGCTTCTTGACGAAGGTGAAAGGGGAGAATGAAAAAGCTGGTTTCTTCAAACTCAATGTTCAAAAAGACTAAGATCATGACATCTGGTCCCATCACTTCATGGCAAATTCTATTTGTGAGGAAAGTGGAAGCAGTGACAGATTTTATTTTCTTGGGCTCCAAAAGCATTGCAGATGGTGACTGAAACCATGAAATTAAAAGACGCTTGCTCCTTGGAAGAAAAGCTATGACAAACCTAGACAGTGTACTAAAAAGAGACATCACTTTGGTGACAAAGGTCCATATAGTCAAAGCTATGGTTTTTTCCAGTAGTCATGTACAGATGTGAGAGTTGGACCATAAATAAGGCTGAGTACTGAAGAAATGATGTTTTTGAATTGTGGTGCTGCAGAAGATTCTTGAGAGCCCCTTGGACTTCAAGGAGATCCAACCAGTCAATCCTAAAGGAAATTAACCCTGAATATTCATTAGAATAACTGCTGCTGAAGCTCCAATACTTTGGCTACCTGATGCGAAGATCTGACTCGTTGAAAAAGACCCTGATGCTGGGAAGATTGAAGACAAAAGGAGAAAAAGGCAGCAGAGGATGAAATGGTTAGATAGTATCAGTGACTCAATGGACATGAATTTGAGCCAACTCCAGGAAATAGTGAAGGCCAGGGAAGACTGGTATGCTGTAGTCCATGGGGTCACAAAGAGTTGGACACAACTTAGCGACTGAACGACAATAACATGTAAGAACTACATATTTGCTCCAGGTTAGGAATCATTAATCATCATGCTGAATATAAAGCTCCAATACTTTGGCCACCTGATGTCAAGAGCCAACTCACTAGAAAAGACCTTGATGCTGGGAAAGATTGAGGGCAGGAGGAGAAGGGCATGGCAGAGGATGAGATGTTGGATGGCATCACTGACTCAATGGACATGAGTTTGAGCAAACTCCAGGAGATGGTGAAGGACAGGGAAGCCTAGTATGCTGGAGTCCATGGGGGTCACAGTCAGACATGACTTAGTGACTGAACAACAATAATCTGTCACATAAATGGAATAAACAAGCATATAGTGTTTTTACAAGATTACAAGGAAATATAATATGAGTTAACGTAGCTTTTTCTGGGACTTCCCTGGTGGTCCAGTGACTAAGACTCTGGGTTCCCAATGCCGGGAGCTGGTCAGGGAGGTATCCCACATGCCTCAGCTAAAGCTCCCATAAGCTGCAGCAAGGCCAAGGATCCTGAGTGCTGCAACCAAGACCCGACACAGCCACATAAATAAACACATAGTGTAAGAAAAGAGTTAATGTAGCAACTTCTAGGGTGGTATAAAGGGTAAATTTTCATTTTTTATAGCTTTCTGTGTTTTTCAAATTTTTATAGTAATCAAAAAAATTTAATGCAAAGAAATTCCACTTCATGAAGACTCTCAGTCTGCACACTCTCCAATAAAACCAGCATCAATGGCTTGAGTTGGCAATAAAAGACCCAAGCTCTGTTCCTGAAGAGCTCAGCTCGGCACGTAGCAGGAGGAGCATGGGCGCAGGGTCCTTTGAGGAGCTGGAACAGCCAGAAAGGCAAAGAGGTGGGGGTGGCAGGCTTCAGACAAAGATGAGCAGGGGCTGAGGCTCAGAGGCAAGACAGAGAGAGAATAACTTTCCAAGAAACAATAAAGGGTTCAGTCTCACCGTGGTGAGCCCAAAGGATGTGCTGGGCAGGAGCGAGAGACAAGGCAAAGGAGGAAGACGACCTCAGAGGAAACTGTGAACCAGAAAGAAACTGGAGTTTTACCTGGACTACCAGGAGATTGTTTTTTTAGGTATCTAAAGACCCAAACCTAACATGTTGGGGACCTTAATGAGCCTTTCTCTCTGTCCAATTTCTGGGACTGACATGAAGACCTCTCTAGAGAGGTCTGAGCTCTCTGCACACTTTACCAAAGTGACCAGGGTTCTCTTTTCCTGGGGGAGAAGAAGTCTTCAGAGGCTCCTACTGGCCTCTCTACTACCTGATGAGATAAAATCACAGAAAAAGCCACTCTTGGAACTTCCCTGGTAGCCCAGTGGTTGACTTGAACTTGTGGTGCAGGGGGTATGGGTTTGATCCCTGGTCAGGGAAATAAGATCCCACATGCCATAAAGCCAAAAAAATTCTTTTTAAAATGAAAAAGCATCTCTCCATCACCTTGGTCTATTTTAAGAACTTAATCAAGACTCTGATGAGACTGCTGTTTCTTCCGACCCTTTGGTCCCCGTAATAACTCTAGAGAGCTGAAGCTGAAGATTAGGCAAAGCTCCAAAGAAGATGCACTTGCCTTGTGGCCTCGATTCTAGTGTGGATGTGGACAACAGAGGGGTAAGCGGCAAACAAGTAACTCCATAGGTCTCCTGGGCTAGAGGTCCCTGGGAAGGTCACAGAACACTTTCAGCATTTTTAATTGGATTGTGATGGTTTGGACCAGATATCTTTCCCTAATTCAAGCAGTCCTTGAGCTCTTGAGCAGTTCTTGTAGAAAGTGCAAACAGCTTCCTAATCCGGACTTCCTAGATGCATTTCCAAAATACTTCAAATTTGTAGCATGTATTTCAGGAAATGTGATGTAAAATAAGGATGCCAACTTATTCTTATCAGAAAAGTGACTGCACTTATGGACAAAAAAAAAAGCATGCTTAATTAGATCAGGTGGTTCTCTTTTAACTGAACTTAAAGAACCTGGAACACACTCACTTCTATAAAAGTTACAGGTGGAAAAAAAAGTTACAGGTGGGAGAAGAGGAGATATCCTGGCAATTACTAGGATGCTGCTGCTACTGCTAAGTCGCTTCAGTCATGTCCGACTCTGTGCGACCCCGTAGACAGCAGCCCACCAGGCCCTGGGATTCTCCAGGCAAGAACACTGGAGTGGGTTGCCATTTCCTTCTCCAGTGCATGAAAGTGAAAGGTGAAAGTGAAGTCACTCAGTGGTGTCCATCTCCTAGCGACCCCATGGACTGCAGCCCACCAGTCCCCTCCGTCCATGGGATTTTCCAGGCAAGAGTACTGGAGTGGGGTGCCATTGCCTTCTCCAATTACTAGGATAGTCATACCTAAAAGAGAACCCACTTTATTTTTCTTTTTTTTTTGATTGTGACATGTGGATTGTGAGATCTCAGGTCAGTTCCTTGACCATGCCTTGAACCTGGGCCACCTTAGTGAAAGCCCAGGATCCTAACCACTAGGCAACAAGGGAATTCCCGAGAACCTACTTTAAAATAACCCCAATTTTCATATTACAGAGAAGGGGACACGGTGTAATTAAAATATTATTGAGGTGACTAAAAAAGTTTGTTCAGGTTTTTCTGTAAGATCTTATCAAAAACTTGAAAGAAGTTTTGTTAAACCCAATAGTTTAACAAATAAATCATGAAACTTAGATATATTTTACTTTACATTTAACAAAATTTAATGTATAATGCAACTCTGACCTGAAAACTATATAATGGGTTCACCTGACACTTCTTGGCATATATTTTCTGACAAAGTCATATAACATGATCCAATTTCCTTGAATTTACTTTTTATTTCTGCAGCATAAAACAGGTTCATTTTTGTAAATATATTAGAAAGATCCATCCATGTCTCCTAATGGCTTCTCCTAATCTTTGCTATTCAAAACATGCTTTTCTGAATTTCAGCCTGTCACCTTCCTTGTTAATACTCTCTTCTACAATCATCAGGTGGTCTGATTCTGCCAGGGCCTCACTGATCAGGTCCTACCAGTTCAGCACCATCACTTGCAATAACTGCATGAAATTCTACATCTTCATCCAGTTTCACAAGTTAGGTTATGTCTTATACTCTTGCCTGGAGAGTCCCATGGACGGAGGAGCCCGGTGGGCTGCAGTACATGGGGTCGCTAAGAGTCGGACACGACTGAGCAACTTCACTTTCACCTTTCACTTTCATGCACTGGAGAAGGAAATGGCAACCCACTCCAGTGTTCTTGCCTGGAGAATCCCAGGGACGGGGGAGCCTGGTGGGCTGCCGTCTATGGGGTCGCGCAGAGTCGGACACGACTGAAGCGACTTAGCAGCAGCAGCAGCAGCATAGAATATTCCCATCCTCTGGCAATCAGCAGGGAATAGACCAACAGAGGTGCCTCAGAGGAGCAGTTACACAGCAAAGATCCTGGAGTAGAGGTTGACTTTATAAGCGGTCAGTTAATTTTTAATCCATGCACGGATTAACAGTTAATCCATCTTTTGCCCAACCCTACTTAGACTAGAACTGGATGTAACAATCTGTCAGCAGTGAGAGGATGACACGAAAGGATACTCTTGATGTTCAACATTCCTAAATTCCTTCTCCTCCCATGAGAGCAAAGACATCTATAATCATCTTTTTCTGGTTTAAATGTGCCAGTGTTGTAACAGTTTCTACTTCCCTACACAATCTCATAACTCTGTGCTTTCTTGCACAGGCAAATAAGATGAAAAAGAGGTGGATGCATTTTCAAACAGCAGACTCTACTGAGGACAAATGATCTCAGGGTAGAAGGAAAAGTGGGAAGATGAAAATCCATTTATATCCCCTGCCACACATCAAGATTTATTGCCATGTACAACCCAGAGTGACCTCAGGTTCAGAGACATTTTCGCTTGCCCTTTGAGGTCTACTGTGAGGTGGTTGCCTCATCTGACTCTGGAGTAACAACTCTTGTCTCATTTCAGATGCTGCTTGGCAATGTTATTTCTGAGAACAAAGGGGAAATTACAAGTCAATCTTAGGAAAACAACCCAGGAAACAGGGTATCCAGAAGTGTGGTTTAGAGGTGAATGTTGTTGAGGAAAATGAAATAGAAGAGGAACAAACAAAAAAAATTTCCAATGGGTATAAGTAGGTGAGACTAAATTCCCAGTCAGCCGTATTCTCAGGGTGAACTTGAGCAGCACAGCATCTGAAACATGCCCAGTCTTACATATAGCCAGAGTTGGACCAAAGGCCGAAGTCCACACCCCTGCAACTTCATCCACCCTATGTTTGTCGTAATATACTTCACTTTTTGTCACAGTTTCTTTGTACTGAGATGTGGGTAACTAGCTGACCGGAGTGAGTCCCTAGGAAGAAAGAGACCGTGTGTCCTAGTCATCTCTGTACTTTCACCCTCTCTGACATGTACATGGTGAGGCTCAATAATTTGTTTCTTGAACTGAATCCAAGCCTTTCAGTCAACATCAAATCTGATGTTTGCAAAGAAAAGGGATAGGAAACCATACCAGTAAAGGTCCTGAGATGTATTTCTACTAGACTAAAGTTAGAGGGAAAAGAAAAAACAGGTAGTTCTGGCCAAACAAACAAGGTTATATGGGGTAAGAAACAATGAAAGACCTTTATACTTAATCCATCTTTTACCCAACCCTGCTCTTAGAATAGAACTGGAGGTAACAATCTGTCAGCAGTGAGAGGATGACAGGAAAGGATGCTCTTGATGTTCAACATTCCTAAATTCCTTCTCCTCCCAGGAGAGCAAAGACATCTATAATCATCTCTCCCAGGTTTAAAGATTTCCAGGAACTGATTGTGTTGCAAGTCAATAATTCCGTCCAGTGTAAGATGCCTCGATAATCACTAAGAATTTGAAAATGTCCTCACAGGAGATCTCTTGACCTCAGAACTGTTAAGATCTCTTTCAGCTGCTGGAGGCCAGCCCTCACCTGCCTATCTTTCCTGATGATTCCTGTACCTGGTGTCTGCAGGGCAGAGAGATAGTAAGATCTCTACACTCAATACAGGAAAATTTATGCCTTCCCCAAAGTACCAACCCAACAAATGACCTATTGGACATCCCCTGAGGAGTCTATGATTACCATCTTCAAAACAAATTAAAGAACTTCAATTTTCCAATAATACCATTTCAAGCATAATTACTATGCTACTAACATTGCTCTTACTCTGTTCAAGCACAAGAGCAGATAGTCCAGGACAACCTCAGGTCCTCTGCCATGGTCATTAATCTTTCAACAATCTTTTGAGGATATTGACAATATTGACTGTAACCCAATCACATAACCTTGGTAAAGATTCTAGGCGTCTTGTGTCATCTGAGCCAGTCTTCTGATCTTCTGATCTTCTGCTTAAACCACATACGAAGCCATGGCACATGCAATCCCAACCCTAGATTGTTTTAAATTAAACCAATTTATTTGGCAGTCACTGTCAGTACTTAAGTTTTCAATACTAAATAACCCCTCCAAAAGACCAAATCCTCAGACTACCACTTACACTCTGTTTAGGGATGCTGTTCTACTGCACTGGACCAAGTCAGTCTTATTTCAGTCAGTCATTAAATTTTCAGTAATCTTTCTATTTTCCAGAATAAGAGCAATCTTTCCCATCTCACTGGGACAGAATTCAGATATCTCAATCAAGTTCCAGAGTGATGGGGAAGATCCAAGGTTCTTCCTGGGCTTTTCCGCTAGTGCCTGGGGGGAGAAAGTCTGGCCTCTCAGGAAGAGTAGAAGGCCGGCCCAGCCACGAAGGGTGCTGGGAGTCTCCTTCCAGCCTGACAGCAGCACAGCTCCCACTGCAAGTGGCCCAGGACCAAGAGAAAGGTCACTCCTGACTACAATCCGGCACCAGGCAACGGCTCACTGAAAACCCCTGGTATTTTCAGGAGGGAATCTGGAGGGCCGGCCAGCTAGCCCTTCCCTGCAGCCCACAGTGCACCAGTGTTAAGACAAAGGAGATCAGAGGAAAGAACATTTGACTTTGTCCTGAAAAGAAATATCGTCCCCAGGCTGTAACTGGTTATCTCACTCTATCCTTTCCCTGAGGTCCAGGCTGCAGCAGCCCAGTTAATCAGTGCTTGGATTGACTGCAAATCCGGACTTTGAGGATGCTGGCCATGGTGTTACCCGATGTCTCTGTGATAAACGCCTCCTGAATATCCAAACTCAAGACAAGGAAAACAGCGTGACTTGGGTGTGTTCCCATTCTGGCTTGTCTATCATAAAATTCAGCTAAATTCAGGCCTAACCAGAGTAATTTTAATGAGATCATCTGCAGTGATGATTCATTCAGCTCCTTTGAAATGGTCTTTGCTCTGTTTCATCCTTTGAGCATGTTACATTCATAAACCGCTTCAAACTGGATGCTAGAAACAAGATACATAATACATGCCATTCTTGGGTAAATGTCTTTTTCTTTCTGGGACAGTCTTACCTGCATATGAGTCTATTTTTCACCAAAGCTGTAAATATCTCCTGAAATAGTTTATGCTGGGGATGTTTGCTGAAATTTCTCTCATTCTTGTAGTTTATACTAAGATGAAACAAACAGAAAAGCATTTTGTAATAAAAATTATTTAGACTGCCTCAAAATTACCAATGCAGAGGAAGATCACCTATATGCATGCAAATGTTGAAGGATTCTTGAAATCCAGTGTATTGCCAAAGCAAGTATCAGCTGTTGAAATAGAAGGTGGAAATTAAATTATAGAGTTAATAATAAAGATTAGAGTCAAGCATATATATTTCATTTTATTACATTATATTATTCCCTATAAACACTTAATAGTTAAAATTTGTGAGAGGGAAGAAAAGGCCACGTGGAGAGAAAGAGCATTAGAGTACGTGATCTAGACAGCGTGCAACAGGCAGACAAGGCCCCCTCCCTTCACCTCACTCCCTGCCACGGCTGTGGCCACTATAGCTGTTAACACCACTGGACACCATACATATCTCCTTGTGGTCAACAGCCCTTCAACTGTGAGAGCTTTTGTGGTTGTGGATTGTGTGTGTGTGGCAGGGGGTGGCGGGGGGCGGGGTGTGAATACAACAAAGCGGTGAGATAGTCTAACTTCAGTTTTTTCTCTCCTGATATTACAGCCAAAAGAAAGGTTAAAAATATCTCAAAGCCATACCCTTTAAAAGGATCACATTGCTATGGAATATATAATATGATATTTCGTGTACATTCAAATAGACTAATTTTTAGAACTAGGCTAAATACACTGGAGTTCCATAAATACACCACCTCAGAGGCAGGTTTTGTAGCCTTATTATTGCCATTTGTACGGCTCCACCCTCATGCGATGTCAGAGGTCATGGGACTGACTGTGCCCCCTAATCTAGTTCCATAGTAGAGGGGGGCTGTCATAGTTCTTAGTACACAGAATGGGCAGACTGAATATGTAACAATTTTTTAAAGACTTCTGCATTTCTCACTAAACATGTATTTTAAAAATATTAACTCATGTAACATCATGTGATGTTTGTGGACTATTAAATTCACTGTCAGAAAATAACAGAGAAAGAAGACTTAGGCCAAAAAAATAAATGTTCATTCTAGAATATTTATATTGGTATTTCATGTCATTCATTATTTACATGGTACTTAGTGTCAAATGACCTTACCACAGGGAGAGCTGGAGAGAACCAGCTCCCTGAACAGGGGTGGCCTATGACAGCATACAGCTGCTAAGAGGTCTCCATGGCAACAGGAGAGCAAACCGTGGGCTGGCACTTTCAACGTGAAAGGTGAGCAATATTTCAACTGAAAGCCTGAGCACTTTGACAACCACGTCCTCAGCCATCATGATTGCTCACAGCGAGGGCTTTCATGCCTCCTCATAGCAGGTGAGATATGCACCCCCCAAAAGCTAAAGACAAAGCTCACTATCAGCCTCGCCAGGTCAACCTGATGGAGCAAACGCCAAATGTATGTCAGCCAGGTGTCCCGAAGCTCCCAGGTCACTTCCATCTGCAGGCAGACAGTCTGTTGCTCACACAGCACTTCCGGGAGTGGGCTAAGTGCTAACTACAATTATTAAGTTCAGACTCCCCATGGTAAATTTTAACATGGACTTCCCATTTTAGCCCCTGTGACAAACTTAAATAAGTCTTTGGGCTAATTAGCAGCCCAGGCTGCTGAAGGCAAGAAACATGCTGGATTTCTTACCTAAAATTTTCGAGTTCAACAGCTTCTGTGGACTCATGCCACCGACCTCGAGCTCTGTGCCCACCTGTCCTGACGGCAGGCTCAGACTTCATTATGCTGTTCTGGACGCTATCGAAGTTAATGGCTGGAAGCTATAGAAAAAGAAGCACAAAGGACTTGAGGGAGGACAATTCAGCTTAGGATAAAGAAGTCATACAAAAACAGAGGGGTGGGTGAAGGAAACGGGTGTGCCCCAAGCCAACAATTAACATGAGAACTGTGTCAGATGTCTGGATTTCCCAAGATTTAGACACCCTCGACTTCTCTCTGCTCATCTACTCTCTCTGCCTTATGCTGCATATCTTACAGTTTTTACGTTTTCAGTTTCCCTTGATTACACTGTCAGCTCAACACAGCAGGAGCTTGCCCATGCTGTTCAGTGTTGTATCCCCAGCAGTTCCCACTGTGCTGGGGATCCAGACCCAGGGAGGCCTGGGTACTGGGGGCTTTTGCAGCTTCTTGGGTGATTCCAGTGTGCAGTCAGAGCAGAGAATTGGCAGATCCAGCTAGAAACTCTGGTCTAGATGACTGAGAATGAGTCATCTTCACTCATCCTTCATATTTACCAATCATGCATATTGAATGCCAACTCTTAGAGCTATGAAGGCAAAGAGATTCTATCCCTTTTAATCAGTCTGAACATCCTGATTCCTCAATCATGTTTATAAAAGTCATGAAAATATATTACAGAATTAACCATAAGGAAAGGAAAAATTTGCTTACATTAAAACAATTTGACTATGCCCCTATTTATAATTTTAACAGTAATTATTTACATAGTAAATTGTGATATTATCAGTATTCAAGTTGCCTCTCTTACCTGTAATTGGGATAACCCTGAGGACTACTTCTTGTACCACAATAAAACTGAGCAAGGTGCAAATACTCTGTTTTTTCCAAAGTACAAATAAGGAATGTTCTATAATTAGCTAAGTTACTACAGATGAGGTAAGAAAAGCGTAATATAACAAAACAAACTTTTATTTTCCATAATCATTCTGTTCCACACAATCATCAAATAATGCTACAATATGCTGTGCTTATTACCTTATTTCATCAAAGCATTTGATAGAAACCTGCATAAAGATGCCATTTCTTCATCTAACAAGAACATGCCAGACTGCCCACAAGGCAGTCAACTAACAGAAATACATTCTAATAGGGTCATTGTTTAATGGCTAGCAAAATCCCCCAAACCCTTCTTCATCATATGCCAGCCATAGCTGAATTCTCAAAAGATTAATAATAAATCTTATATCCTGTAAAATCACATGTCTAAGTGAATTCAGTTAGCCAACCAATCCACAACCCCCACAAGACAACAGGCCACAGCCCCTTGAGGTACAATGCTTAGTGGTTAAGAGAATGAACTCCAGATCAGATCCCCTTGCTTGAAAACTACTCTTAGATAGCTGTGCAATCTTGAAAGTTACTGAGTCTCACTGTGCATTGGTTTCCACATCATCACAATGGAGATAATAATTGTATGCAGCTCAGAGTTATCGGAAAACTAAATGACTTAGGATTTATAAAGCATTTGCTATTTGCCAGGCATAGTTCTCAGTGCTTTATACTCTTTTAATCCTCAAAATTGTTCCCATTGCACAGATGCATTTGCTAATAAATGAGATTTGTCCTTCCAAATAAGATGATGAGATGTGATAACCCAAATGATGCTAGGCATGAGATCACAACCATGAGCAGACTGTCCTGTGTTACTCAGAACATGGAATGATGCAGCAGACAAGAAGTAGGCTTTCCAGGTCCAAGAGCTCTCAAAACCCCTTGTCATCAGCCCAACCACCAGAACACTGCTGCAAGAGCCAGCACAGAGAGAACATCCCAGTGTACTTCAGAGAGAGGGCGGGTGGGAAGCAGAGGCAGCTTGCAGCCATTCCCTTTGGCAGCAGAGCAGGTGCTGGGAATCCACCCATGGACACGCAGTGGATGAGACGGACTTGTCATCTATAGCTTGCAAAGACCAGGAACTTAAGAGAATCTTGAAGCAACCAGCCTTATTCAAATAAAAGTATAAGTCTGAAACCCAGTTCAAAGCTTAGAGCCTTTTCTCTTGGGCTCCCAATTCCTTAGGCTGTCTGCGAATCTTCTATCTACCACATAAATAGGTCCACAACCTGGAGCAGCCACAGTCAGGGTATCCAGAGTGGCAGGGCCACTTACAGACTTCTGTCATGTTAAGCCATTCATTCTGTTAAGATGTACTACAATCTGACAGGTTATTTTGGGCAACCCAGAATCTGAATTTCCAGCATCATAAATTTAGCATAACACAAATTCATAGAGATAATTTCAATGTGTGTCCCTTCCTGCAATGAAGGACTTCTGGCTCTCAGATTTTAAAACTTCCTCAAAAGGCGTAAGATTCAGCCACTCATCGTCATCGTCACCATCATCACCATCACAACTGTCACCACCACCACCATCCCCACCACCATCATCATCCGCACCACCTTCATCATCATGATCACCACCCTCAGGAGCATCATCTCCATCATCACCACCACAATCACCATTGTCACCATCATTATCATCAACACGATCATCATTACCATCACCACAGATAACACTGATGTGGTAATTACCACATGCCAGGTACTATTCGAAGTGTTTTGCAGGTTGAAACCCATTTAATCCTTATAATGACCCTATGAGGTAAATACCATTTTATGATGAGAAGACTGGGTCACAGAAAGCTGACTGACTTAGGGCCCAGAGCTCACAGGGGCAGAACTGAGATTTAGATCCAGGCAACCTCCTCCCTCTCCAACACTCAGTCCTCCAGCATGTACTGGTGTATTGTCAATGATGAGAAACACTGTTTTGAGTCAGCCCATTTGCTTTTCAGAGTCCTACCCTTGCCCAAGATTTCCTTCATGTTGAGAGAGAAATCTGTCCCCCTGTGTTCTTTCCCTGGCTTTCAGCCCAGCATCATCTCCTTTTACAATATTTGATTTGATTTGACAATAAGTCCACATAAAATAGGGCTTCCCAGGTGGCACAGTCCCCTGGAGAAGGAAATGACAGCCCACTCCAGTATTCTTGCCTGGGAAATCCCATGGACAGGGGAACTTGGTAGGCTACAGTCCATGAGGTCACAAGAGTCAGACACAACTGAGTGACTAAACCTACCTACCTAGGTGGCACAGTGATAAACAATCTGCCTGCTAATGCAGAAGACACAAGAAATACAGGTTTGATCCCTGGGTTGGCAAGATCTCCTAGAGTGGGAAATGGTAACCCACTCCAGTATTCTTGCCTGGAAAATTCCATGGACAGAGGAGTCTGGCAGGCTACAGTCCATGGGGTTACAAAGAGTCAGACACAATTGAGTGAGCACACACACACACACCACATAAAATAAACAAACCAAAAATATAGGGTGAACTAAAACAACTCCCCAAGTTGCAGGTGCATTAAACAGGTCACTCATCCCAGAAAGCAGAGCAGCAGGTGAGCACTCCCACCCGGGCACATCCTGCAGCTGCATTGCTGATCACCATTCAGACTCAGCACACACAGCCTCCCAGAGAGCACCTGCCCCAGTCTCCCTGCTGGAGCCGGTCACTGCCTCCCTTGGGGCATTACTGGCCAGCCTTTCTTACAGCACTCATCACAACCTCATATGATGTCTAGGCAGCACATTAACCTTTGCCCCTGAGTTTGGCCACCCTGAGGACAGCATCATCTCCATCTGTCTTTGTGTTCTAAGCACCTTCTGCAGGTCATGACACACAGTAGATATTTTCATGGGAAGTTGTGGAGTGAACACTCACTTCATCCAGTCTCTTTGCTCAACTTATTCATCTCCGGACAAGTCCATTCACTCAGCACTGGTGTTGCAGATACACCACTTGCAGACACAGCCGGTGCACAGTGAGCAGGACGGTCCTGGCCTCTCCCTCCTCAAAAAGTTTATAGTCCAGTGGGGGCAGGGGCACTAAAAGGTGCAGCAAAATGAGTGAACAGAGGTTTGTTGTGGTAGAACGTAAAGGAGAGATAGGGTGGGTCACGGAACAGGATTCCAGGCAGATTATTACACAGGCTGGAGGCCAGAGAAAAAACACAAGGATCCAGAAAGTGGCAGGAGCCTGTGCAGCTTGAACAGCATGAGTAGAAGAAGAGAGACCCAAGAGTAAAGCAAAAGACCTTTCTAAAAATGTGATCATGTCATTTCCACTTGGAAATTTCAACCTTCTCTGTTGAAAATGTGTAGACGGGCCTTCAGACACTGCACAGCTTCTTACAGCCTTATCTATTTCTACTTCAATAGAAACGTCTGGTCACCATTTTGCTTAAGTGCATGTTATTTATTTATTTATTTTTTTTTTTTTTGAGATTTTGAACACTTTTTATTCCCTCTAGGTATAACTTCAGTTTTTTTTTTCTCATGTTTTCTGTATATTTTATTTATTTTTTCTTGATTGATTCTTTTTTTTTTTTAAACTTTACAAATTGTATTAGTTTTGCCAAATATCAAAATGAATCCCCTCAGATAGCTGATTATTTTACTCACTTCGCCCAGACTGCCTTTCCTATAGATTCTACCGCAGAATGGCCAGCCCGTTTCCCAAGAGCCATCCCCTTCCCTTTGATGCTCTTCCTCCCCAGGAGCCCCTCAGCCAGCACACGCACCACTCCTCCAGGATGAGCGTCTCAACCAGCCGGGGCCGTGACTGCTTTCCTAGGCCTGTCGTCTCAGAGCACAGCAACAGCACCTTAGACTTTCTCTTTCCACAGCATCTATCAAGACTTCTTTTATTTCAAGGCAATTGGAAACATAGGTTTGATCCCTGGGTTGGGAAGATCCCCCGGAGTAGGAAATGGCAACCCACTTGGCTATTCTTGCCTGGGAAATTCCAAGGACAGAGGAGCCTGGTGGACTACAGTCCATGGGGTGGCAAAGAGTTAGACACGACTTAGTGACTAAAACAACAACAACAAATGGGCCTAAAATGATTCATTTTTCTTTCTTTCTTTCATCTTTTCCCCCTCATTTGAAGCCAATTTCTCAGCTCCCTATAGCTTTAAATGTAAAAAAAATAAATAAATACTGAATTCCAGCTCAAGTCAAATTACTTTGAGATTTATGCATATCTCTGGTGAAATTTCCAGCCAACGTTGTGATTTTACTTTGCTTCAACAAACATGGGGCAATTCTCTTTTTGAAGTATTTGGTTTTACTGGATTATGATTATTCTTACCCTGCTCACAGCCAAGGGGCCTCTCCGCCTCAGTGTGTCTCTGTCTCCACTTGTGTCAGGACAGAACTGTCCTCAGAAGAGTAAGGCGAAGAAACAAGAAACGCAGAGACACACAGAGCAAACAGAACGAAAGCGGCAAGTGGAACACGGGAACAGATGCAACAGTGAGTGAGGGTTTGGCTTATTAGAGATCTGAATGAAGGACATCCAGTTCCTGCAGTTCTCTGCCCAAACCACAAAGTACACTTCCCTCTGCAACCGCTTAACTGGCCATCGTGACTCATTTGCAAAGACAGGCCAGGACTTGTTAGAACAGAAATTCAGGTGAGTGGGCATTAATCCCCAAACTTCCTCTTTCAAACTGACTGCTAAAAATCTCAGCACCTAATGTGTGGACAACTTGTGTATTTTCACAGGCACTTCATCTGGACTCTGACCGCACCTTGCCCCCAAACCTTGTTTATCTTTTATGATAATCTGAGTACTTTACATATCTTCATAAGCCACCTTACATTCTTTCTGGAGCAATCAAGATATAAACAAATTCTTGATTTACCTATGCTCTCCAATATCTTTCTGCTGTTATAAATGGCTCCTCATTATTTTACAGAAAGGAGAATAGGGTGTTCAGGTGTACTATTTCAAAATTAGAAACACATGAAATTTTTATAAACAGAATTAAGAATGAATTTTGTGACTCTCAAGACATTTATATAAATGAGCAGTTATTTTCATTTTTTCTTAGAACTATCCACTTTCTGAATAATTAAAGCATTACAGACATGCATTTTTGAATGTGTGAAATATTTTACAAAGAGATATGCCATGTGAACTTGTCAGACAACATATTGCAAATTCTAAAATTGGTTAAAGGGGGAAAACTCTTACGTTCACTTTAATGAAGCTGCCAGGCGTTAACAAGGAAGTGAGAAGGGGCACAGAGATCCACAGAGCATGCTCTTCAAAGCTGGATAAGCAGAGCCCAAACCCAACACTGGTGTCTGTTTTACACTGTCCAGGCAGTTATACATACCCATGAGCTCATCTAATTTTTAAGTTTCTGTTCAATTCAGCAAAACCTGATCAAGAACTCACCAAATAGAGGATATGGTGAACTGAACACAAAAGTCAAAGTTGGAAACATATAATCTCTCAGTGTTTCCAAAGCACAGAAGAAAATAATGCTACAGTGTTGAAAGAAGGTAGTCTGGAAAGAGAAGGCTCTTTCTGGAATGGAAGATAAAGGAGAGCTTTCTAATGGAGGTGCAATCTTTAGATCTTGGTCTTAGAAATAGGTAAGATTTTACAGAAAAGAAATTTAGGAGAATAACAAATGTGAGGAAAAGCAAGAAGTGGAAATATTTGGCATTCTGGTTGCATCTTAGGATGTACGGTGAGAAAGAATGAAAACTACAACCACCTCTGTGTGCTCAGTCACCGTGCTTCCCTTACTAAGACAGAGTGGGCTTGAAGTGCAGCACCGACTCAAATTCATCAGTGGGCCAGGAAGACTGTCTCAGCCATGCAGGCGTAGAAAAAGAGTCAGTGATGCTAAAATAGACTGGTGAGGATAAAAGTGTTCCTGGGGTGGGGGTGGGGTTATAGGCTTAAAAGCAGAGAAGGAAGAGGAGGAAAAAAAACATATTTTAAAGCCATATTTCTTCAAATCAATGCTCATCCAGCCTTTTTTAAAAATGTAACTTTACATATCATCTAAAGATATCTCAGAGGTACACACTGCAAAGACTAATATTTGGTTAGAACTTTATCTACCATTAGCTGGCTGTATGACCTGGAGAAAGCCACTGAACTTCTCTGTGCCTCAACTGGAGGAGAAGAGATGGGGTTGATCTGTGGCCCTGAGAGGAGACACAGAAGAGAAGGATAACATCACAGGTTCCAAGATCCTTCCTGAGGAGTGAGGGGTTTGAACCACATATTGGGCACCCCGGCTCAGGGCCCAACACTAGAAAGATGAGTTCCCTGAGCTGACTTGAAAACCAGCAGGACTTACAACAGGGTAGTAAGAAACCAAGGCTCTGTCCATGAAGAGCGTTCATGTGTTGTTTACTCTACCCAGCAAGGTTATCATTCACAATTGAAGAAAAGATAAAGAGCTTCTCAGACAAGTAAAAACTATAAGAGTTCATCAGTACTAAAAAGACCATACAAGAAATATTAAAGGGTCTTCTTTAAGTGGAAAGAAGAATTTAGAGGAAAGGAAAAACAAATGCCACTAGTAAAGGCAGATATATAGTACAGGCTGTGGATCAACCACTTAATTAAGCAAGTATGAAGATTTGAAAAAAAAAAGTACAATTAATTATAACTACTGTTATAACTGTTAAGGGATAAAAATAAAGATAACATTAAAAAAGACATAACATGGGGAGGGAGAAAAAAACGTAGATTTTTTTTCCTTTAGAATATGTTTGAACTTAAATAACTATACTTTGAAACAAGTAGGTATAGTTATTCAGTTCAGTCACTAAGTTGTGTCTGACTCTTTGAGACCCCATGGACTGCAGCACACCAGGCTTCCCTGTTCATTACCAACTCCTGGAGCTTACTCAAACTCATGTGCATAGAGTTAGTGATGCCATCCAACCATCCCATCCTCTGTTGTCCCATTCTCCTCCTCCTTTCCCAGCATCAGGGTCTTTTCCAATGATTCAGTTCTTGATTCAGGTGGCCAAGGTATTGGAGTTTCAGCTTCAGCGTCAGTCCTTCCAATGAATATTCAGGACTGATTTCCTTTAGGATGGATTGGTTGGATCTCCTTGCAGTCCAAGGGATTCTCAAGAGTCTTCTCCAACACCACAGTTTAAAGGCATCAATTAGATCAAAAGCATCAAATATATCAAAAGGTATAGTTATAAGTCAGCATATATATAAACCCCATGGTAACCACAGATAAAAAACCTACAATAAGTGCACAAAAACAAGAAAGTTACACAAATATAATACTACAGAAAATTGTAAAACCACAGGGAAAGAGATAAAAAGAAAACACAGAACTACCAAACTACCAAAAGTACACACCTATCAATAATCACTTTAAAAGTCAGTCAAAAGTGTCCCAACCAAAAGACATGGTTGACAGGATAAAAATAAACAAGACCCATTTATATGCTGCTTACAAGAGATGCACTTCAGAGCTACAGAAACCAATAGACTGAAAGTGAAGGAATGGAAAAATATTTCATACAGATGAAAATGACAAGAAAGCTGGGGTAGCAACATTCATATTATACAGAGTAGAGTTCAAAACAAACTATAACAAAAGACAAAAAAGAGCATTATATAATGATAAATATAAGAAATGGATAAAAACTCATTAACATATATTCACCTATTATATGCATACAAGTATATAAAATATACTAACAGACATAAAAGGAGAAGTTAATACAATAACAGTAGGGAACTTTATCACCCCACTTACAACAATGGACAGTTCAACCAGACAGAAAATCAGTAAGGAAACAGTGGTCTTAATGACATTTTAGATCAGCTGGACTTAATAGATATATATAGGACACTTCTCCTTGCTATTCTTTGGAACTCTGCATTGAAATGGGTATATCTTTCCTTTTCTCCTTTGCCTTTTGCTTATCTTCTTTTCTCAGCTATTTGTAAGGCCTCCTCAGACAACCGTTTTGCCTTTTTGCATTTCTTTTTCTTGGGGATGGTCTTGATCACGGCTTCCTGTACAATGTCACAAACCTCCATCCATAGTTCTTCAGGCACTCTGTCTATCAGATCTAATCCCTTGAATCTATTTCTCACTTCCACTGTATAATTGTAAGGGATTTGATTTAGGTCATACCTGAATGGTCTAGTGGTTTTCCCTGCTTTCCTCAATTTAAAGTCTGAATTTGGCAATAAGGAGTTCATAATCTGAGCAGTCAGCTCCCGGTCTTGTTTTTGCTGACTGTATACAGCTTCTCTGTCTTTGGCTACAAAGAATATAATCAATCTGATTTCAGTATTGACCATCTGGTTATGCCCATGTGTAGAGTCTTCTCTCGTGTTGTTGGAAGAGGGTGCTTGCTATGACCAGTTTGTTCTCTTGGCAAAACTCTGTTAGCCTTTGCCCTGCTTCATTTTGTACTCCACAGCCAAATTTGCCTGTTACTCCAAATATCTCTTGACTTCCTACATTTGCATTCCAGTCCCCTATGATGAAAAGGACATCTTTTTAGGGTGTTAGTTCTAGAAGGTCTTGTAGGTCTTCCTAGAACCATTCAACTTCAGTTTCATCAGCATTAGTGGTTGCGGCATAGACTTGGATTACTGTGATTCTGAATGGTTTGCCTTGGAAATGAACAGAAATCATTCTGTCTTTTTTGACATTGTACCCAAGTACTGCATTTCAGACTCTTGTTGACTATGAAGGCTTCTTCATTTCTTCTAAGGGATTCTTGCCCACAGTAGTAGATATCATGGTCATCTAAATTACATTCACCCATTCCAGTCCATTTTAGTTCACCGATTCCTAAAATGTCGATGTTCACTCTTGGCATCTGCTGTTTGACCACTTCCAATTTACCTTTATTCATGGACCTAACATTCCAGGTTCCTATGTATTATTGCTCTTTACAGCATTGGAGTTTACTTCCATCACCAGTCACATCCACAACTGGGTGTTGTTTTTGCTTTGGCTCCATCTCTTCATTCTTTCTGGAGTTATTTCTCCACTCTTCTCCAGTAGCTTATTGGGCACCTACCAACCTGGGGAGTTCACCTTTCAGTGTCATATCTTTTTGCCTTTTCACACTGTTCATGGGGTCCTCAAGGCAAGAATACTGAAGTGGTTGGCCATTCCCTTTTCCAGTAGACCACATTTTGTCAGAACTCTCTACCATGACCCATCCATATTGGGTGGCCCTACACAGCTCAATGCAGAGTTCCAAAGAATAGCAAGGAGAGATAAGAAAGCCTTCCTCAGTGATCAATGCAAAGAAATAGAGGAATACAACGGATTGGGGAAAGACTAGAGATATCTTCAAGAAAATTAGAAAAACCAAGGGAATATTTCATGCAAAGATGGGCACAATAAAGGACAGAAGTGGTATGGACCTAACAGAAGCAGAAGATATTAAGAAGAGGTGGCAAAAATACCAGAAGAACTATACAAAAAAGATCTTCATGACCCAGATAACCATGATGGTGTGATCACTCACCTAGAGCCAGACATGACTTCCTAGAATGCGAAGTCAAGTGGGCCTTAGGAAGCATCACTACAAACAAAGCTAGTGGAGGTGATGGAATTTCAGTTGAGCCATTTCAAATCCTAAAAGATAACAGTATTAAAGAACTGCACTCAATATGCCAGCAAATTTGAGAAAACTCAACAAAACTGGAAAAGGTCAGCTTTCATTCCAATTCCAAAGAAAGGAAATGCCAAAGAATGTTCAAACTACTACACAATTGCACTCATCTCACATGCTAGCAAAGTAATGTTCAAAATTCTCCAAGCCAGGCTTCAACAGTACATGAACCGTGAACTTCCAGATGTTCAAGCTGGATTTAGAAAAGGCAGAGGAACCAGAGATCAAATTGCCAGCATTCATTGAATCACTGAAAAAGCAAGAGAGTTCCAGAAAAACATCTACTTCTGCTTTATTGATTATGCCAAAGCTTTTGACTCTGTGGATCACAACAAACTGTGGACAACTCTTCAAGAGATGGGAATACCAGACCACCCACCTGCCTCCTGACAAATCTGTATACAGGTCAAGAAGCAACAGTTAGAACTGGACATGGAACAACTGACTGGTTCCAAATTGAGAAAGGAGTATGTCAAGACTATATATTGTCACCCTGATTATTTAACTTATATGCGGAGTATATCATATGAAATGCTGGGCTGGATGAAGTACAAGCTGGAATCCAAATTTGTGGGAGAAATATCAATAACCTCAGATACACAGATAATGCCACCCTTGTGGCAGAAAGTGAAAAGCAACTAAAGAGCCTCTTGATGAAAGTGAAAGAGGAGTTAAAGAGCTGGCTTAAAACTCAACATTCATAAAACTAAGATCATGGCATCCTGTCCCATCACTTCATGGCAAATAGATGGGGAAACAATGGAAACAGTGACAGACTTTATTTTCTTGGGCTCCAAAATCACTGCATATGGTGACTGCAGCCATGAAATGAAAAGACACTTGCTCCTTGAAAGAAAAGCTATAACCAACCTAGACAGCATATTAAAAAGCAGACATTACCTTGCTGACAAAGGTCCATCTAGTCAGAGGTATGGTTTTTCCAGTAGTCATGTATGGATGTGAGTGTTGGACTATAAAGAAAGCTGATTGCTGAAGAATTGATGCTTTTGAACTGTGGTGTTGGAGAAGACTCTTGAGAGTCCCTTGGACTGTGAGGAGATCAAACCAGTGAATTCTAAAGGAAATCAGTCCTGAATATTCATTGGAAGGATTGATACTCAAGCTGAAACTCCAATAGTTTGGCCACCTGAATTGAAGAACTGACTCATTGGAAAAGACCCTGATGCTGGGAAAGATTGAAGGCAGGAAGAGAATGGGACAACAGAGGATGAGAGGGTTAGATGGCATCACCAACTTGATCTCAACATGAGTTTGAGCAAGGTCCAGGAGTTGGTGATGCACAGGGAAGCCTGGTGTGCTCATGGGGTTGCCAAGAGTCTGACACAACTGAGTGAACTGAGAACACTTCATCCAAAAACTGGAATATATATGATTTCCAACTACACATGGAACATTCTCCAGGATAGATCATATACTAGGCCACAAAACAAATCTGAATAAATTTAAGAGGACAGAAATTACATCAAGCATTTCTTTCCTAACCATAATGGCATGAAACTAGAAATACACCTGCAGAAAGAAAAATGGAAAAACAAGCACTGGAGACTAAAAAATATGCTAGTAAAAAACTAATGGGTCATTTAAAAAAAAACATAGGAAGTCATAAAATATTTTGAGACAAATGAAAAAAAACCAAACACAAATTTCTAAAATCTATATAGGATGCAGTAAAAGCAGATCAAAGAGGAAAGTTTATAGTGATATAGGCTTACCTCAAGAAACAAGAAAAACTCACATAAACAACCTAATTAGTCATCCATAGGAATTAGAAAAGGAAGAAGAAACAAGGCCCAAGGAAATAATAAAGATCAGAGAGGAGATAAAATAGCAACCAAAAAAAAAAAAAGCAAGAAAGAAAACATCAATGACTCTAAGGGCAGTTGTTTGGAAAGATAAAATTGATAAGCCTGTATCTAGATTCACCAAGAGAAAAGAGAGAGGATTCTAATAAACAAAATAATAAAACAGGAGCAATAACAACCTATATTAAAGAGACAGAAAAATCCCAAGAGAATATTTCAGACAGTTATGTGCCAAAAATTGGAAAACCTAGAAGAAATGGATATATTTCTAGAAATATGCAATCTTCTAAGACCAAATCAGGAAATATACAATCTGAATATACAGATCACTGGTGGTAAAATTTAATTAATAGCTTTAAAAACTCCCAGCCAACAAAAGTCCAGGACCAAGCAGGTTCACAGGAGAATTCTATTAATACCAAACTTACAAAGAAGATTTAATGCCTATCCTTTTCAATCTATTCACAAAGATTGAAGAGGAGGGGACACTCCCAAATTCATTGTATAAGGCCACCATTATTCTGATACCAAAAATAGACAGTACAAAAAAAAAAAAAGAAACTACAGGCCAATATCTCTGATGAATATAGAGGCAAAAATTTTCAACAAATATTAGCAAACTAAGTTCAATAATACATAAAAGGGTCATACACCATGATCAACTTGGATTCATTCCAAGGTCACAAGGAAACACACAAAACAAATTATATAGCACATCTCATTAACAAAAGGAGTATAAAAATCATATGATCACTTCAGTAGACTCAGAAAAAAGCATTGGAAAAAATTTAACATATATTCATGATAAAAACTTTCATCAAAGTTGGTATAGGGTACATATCTCAACATAATAAAGAACGTATATAACAAACTCACACCTAACGTCATACTCAATGATGAAAAGCTGAATGTTTTTCCTCTAAAATCATGAAAAAGACAAGGGTGCCCACTCTCTTCACCTGCATTTAACCACAATAATCAGACAAGAAAAACAAATAAAAGGCATCCCAATTGGAAGGGAAGAATAAAACTTTCAGTATTTGCAGATAACATTATATATATATATATATATATATATATATATATATATGAATAAAACTTTCAGTATTTGCAGATAACATTATATATATATACATATATATATGTATATATATATATATACATATATAAAAAGACCTTATGGTTTCAACCAAACACTATTAGAACTAATAAATGAATTCAGTAAAGTTTTAAGATATAAAATTAATATACAAAACTGTTGCTTTCCTATACACTAATAATGAACTATTAGAGAAAGCAAGAAAACAATCCCATTTATAACTGCATCAAAAAGAATAAAATACCTAGAAATAAATTTAACTAAGGAGGTAAAAAACCTTTACTCTGAAAACTACAAGATACTGATGAAGGAAATTAAAGGCAAAGAAATGAAAAGATATGCTATGTTTGTGGATTATAAGAATTAATACTGTTAAAATGCACTTATTACCCAAGCAATCTATGATTTAGTGGAAAGTGAAAGGGAAAGTCACTCAGCTGTATCCAACTCTTTGTGATTCCATGGGCCATACATTCCATGGAATTCTCCAGGCCAGAATACTGGAGTGACTAGCTGTTGTTCCCTTCTCCAAGGGATCTTCCCAACCCAGGAACTGAACCCAGGTCTCCCACATTGCAGGCAGATTCTTTACCAGCTGAGCCATCAGGGAAGCCCCTTGTGGGAATTCCATGGACTCTATGGTCCGTGGGGGTCACAAAGAGTCAGACACGATTCAGTGGAATCCTTGTCAAAGTACCCATGATATTTTTCACAGATCTAGAACAAATAATCCTAAAATTCATATGGAACTATAAAAGACCCTGGATAGCCAAAGCAATGTTGAGAAAAAAAGAAAAAGAACAAAGTTGAAGGGATCACATCCCCTGACTTAAGACGATACTACAAAGATACAAGTAATCAAACTAGTATGGATGGGGGTTGAAGATGGTGGAAGAGTAAGATGTGGATTATTTTCCTCCTCACAAATACATAAAAATACATTTGCATGTGGAGCAACTCCTACAGAACACCTGTTGAACACTAGCAGAAGACCTCAGACTTCCAAAAAGGCAAGCTAAACTTTACATAAAGGGGTAGGAAAAAGGAATGAAAATAAAGATACAAAGAAAAAGGGATGGGTCTTGTACCATGGGGAGGTAGCTGTGAAGGAGGAAAAGTTTTCACACACTTGGAAACCCCCTCACAGATGGGGACAAGGGGAGCTTTGGAACCTCAGAGAGGAGTGCAGCAACAAGTACATAGAAGACAAAGCACAGAGAATTTGGCACAGAGATCAATGCCAACTGGCATCTCCCAGCAGAGAAGTTGTTTGGACACCCACCACAGAGAGTCAGGGCTGGGTGCTGAGGCTCAGGCTTTGGGAGTCCGACCCCAGGGAGAGGACTGGGGTTGACTCTGCCTCCCTCTGAGGGTACTAGTACAATGCAAGTGAGGGAGTCCAGGGGAAAGCCTGGATCTGCCAAAAAGGCAAGAGATCATTGTCAAAGGGACCCTCAAACTCCTGGAGACCCTCTAACTCCACATGTTCCCAGCCTCCAGGATCCAGCCTTCACAAGTGGGATGAGTTGGCTGTGGTCTATGACCCCAGAGATGGGCACACTTGCAAATATGGGGTTTTCTCTTGGGGTTTTGTCTGTCTGTTCTTTTTTTATTAGTAGTTTGGTTTGATTTTCCCCTATTTTCTTTTTCCCTTCTGTGCTGTGTGACTTGTAGAGTCTTGGTGCTCCAGAAAGGGGTCAGGTCTGAACCTCCAAGGTGGGAGACCCAAGTCCAGGATGTTGGATTACCAGAGGACTCCCAACCCTATGGAATACTAATCGGCAAGAACTCTCCCAAAGGCCTCCATCTCAACACTAAGACCTGGCCCCACCCAAAGGTCAGCAAGCTTCAGGGCTGCATGCTCCACATCAAACAACTAGCAAAACAGGAACACAACTGTACCCACTAGTAGACAGGCTGCTACTTGGTATGACGTACCAAGCTCACAGACTCCCCATAACATACCACTGGGCCCAACACTGCCTTTAGAGAGACAAGATCTAGCTTCAACCACCAGAACACAGGAACTAGTCCCCCTCCTCCAGCCAAGTCCAACCCCACACACTGGAGGTGGACTCCACAAGAATAACTACAACCTTACAGCTTGTGGAAAGGAGACCCCAAATGCAGTATATTAAACAAAATGAAAAGACAGAGAAACATGCAGCAGGTGAAGGAACATGGTAAAAACCACCAGACAAAACAGATGAAGAGAAAATGGGAAATCTACCTGAAAAATAATTCAGAGTAATGACAGTAAAGATAACTCAAAACCTTGTAAATAAAATGGAGGCACAAATATACAGAATGGAGGCATGGATTGAGAAGATACAAGAAACATTTAAGAACCTAGAAGAAATAAAGTCAACAATGAACATCATACTAACTGAAATAAAATTTAAAAAATATGCTACAGGGATCAGTATCAGAACAGATAAGTAAGCTGGAAGATTTAAAGTTGAAAATAACTGAAGCATAGTAGAATACTGAAAAAAAAGAATGAAAATAAATGAGAATAGTCTCACAGACCTCTGGGACAACATTAAGCACACCAACATTTGAATTAGAGGGGTTCCAGGAGAAGAAAAAAAAAGATATGAGAAAATATTTGAGGAGATTATAGTTGAAAACTTCCCCAGCAGGGGAAAATAAATAGCCACCCAATTCCAGGAATCCCAGAGAGTTCCATACAGGATAAACCCAAAAAGAAAAAAAGCAAGACACATATTAATCAAACTAACAAAAATTAAACACAAAGAATAAGCAAGGGAAGAGCAACAAGGGAATACAAGGAAATCCCCATCAGGGTAACAGCTGATCTTTCAGCAGAAACTCTGCAGGCCAGAAGGGAGCAGCAAGATATACTTAAACTGATGAAAGGAAAAAAACCTACAACCAAGATTACTCTACCCAGCAAGGTTCTCACTCAGATTTGGCATAGAAAACAAAGGTTTACAGACAAGCAAAAGTTAAGAGAATTCACCACCAAACCAGCTCTATAACAAATGCCAAAGGAACTTCTCTAGATAGGAAACACAAGAGAAAGAAAAGACTTACAAAAACAAGCCCAAATATATAGAGCAAATGGTAATATATATCATATATATAAATAATTATCATACATATAAATATATAAATCATATATTAAAATAATTATCATATATAATATATAAATCACATGTGTGATATATATCACATATATAATTATTATATGTGTATAGATCATATATATAAATAATTATATATTTTTATATATATATCATATATAAAAATAATTATCTTAAATGTAAATGGATTCAATTCTCTAACCAAAAGAAACAGACTGGCTGAATGGATACAAAAACAAGACCCATATATATATACTGTCTAAAAACGACCCATGTCAGACCTAGGGACACATAGAGACTGAAGTGAGAGACTGGAGAAAGGAGAATCCTATCAAAGGTACAGAGAAGAGCTAGCACCTATCTTGCTCAAACTGTTCCAAAATTGCAGAGGGAGGAAAACTCCCAAACTCATTCTATGAGGCCACCATCACCCTGATACTAAAACCAGACAAAGATACCACAAAAAAAGAAAATCACAGTCCAATATCATGGATGAACATAGATGCAAAAACCCTCAATAAAGTTCTAGAAAACAGAATTCAAAAATATATTAAAAGGATCATACACCATGATTAAGTGGGGTTTATCGACACAAGGATTCTTCAATATACACAAATCAATGTGATACACCATATTAACAAACTGAAAGATAAAAACCATATAATAATCTCAATAGATGCAGAGAAAGCTTTTGACAAAACACAACACCCATTCATGATAATAACTCTCAAGAGTGTGGGCACAGAAAGAATAATAATACAATAAAGGCCATAGATGACAAACCACAGCAAGTATTATTCTCAATGTTAAAAACTGAAAGCATGTCCTCTAAGATCAAGAACAAGACAAGGGTGCCCACTCTCACCACTGTTATTCAACATAGCTTTGGAAGTCCTAGTCATGGCAATCAGAAAAGAAAAAGGAATCCAGATTGGAAAAGAAGAAGTAAAACCTTCACTGTTTGCATATGACATGATACTATACATAGAAAACCCTAAAAATGCCACCAAAAACTACTAGAGCTAATCAATGAATTTAGTAAAGTGGCAGGATATAAAATTAATACATATAAATCCCTTGCATTTCTATATACTAACTATGAAAAATCAGAAAGAGAAATTAATGAAACAATCTCATTCACCATTGCAACAAAAAGAATAAAATACCTAAGAATAAACCTACCTAAAGAGATGAAAGACCTATATGCAGAAAACTGTAAGACACTGATGAAAGAAATCAAAGATGATACAAACAGATCGATAGATATATATCATGCTCTTGAACTGAAAGAATCAATATTGTCAAAATGACTATACTACCCAAAGCAATCTACAGAATCAATGCAATCCCTATCAAATTACCAAGGTCATTTTTCACAGAATTAGAACAAAAAATTTCACAATTTGTATGGAAACACAAATGACCCTGCATAGCCAAATCAATTTTGAGAAAGAAAAACAGAGTTGGAGAAATCAACGTCCCTGACTACAAATTATACTACAAAGCTACAGTCATCAAGACAGTATGATACTGGCACAAAACAGAAATATAAACCAATGGAACAAGATAGATAACCCAGAGATAAGCCCATGTACTTGTAAGTACCTTATCTTTGACAAAGGAAGCAAAAAAATACAATGGAGAAAAGATAGCTTCTTCAATAAGTGGTAGTGGGAAAACTGGAGAGCTACATGTTAGAATACTTCCTAACACCATACATAAAAACAAACTCAAAATGGATTAAAGACTTACATGTAAGGCCAGAAACTGTAAAAGCTCTTAGAGGAAAACATAGGCAGTACACTCTTTGTTATAATCACAGCAAGATTCTCTCTGACCCACTTCCTAGACTAATGAAAATAAAAAGGAAAATAAACAAATGGGGCCTAATAAAACTTAGAAGCTTTTGCACAGCAAAGGAAACTATAAAGAAGATGAAAAGACGACCCTCAGAATGGGAGAAAATAATTCCAAACAAAGAAACTGACAAAGGATTCATCTCCAAAATATAAAAGCAGCTCATATAGCTCAATATTAGAAAAACCACCCAATCAAAAAATGGGCAGCACCTAAACAAACATTTCTCCAAAGAAGACATACAGATGACCAACACACACATGAAAAGCTGCTCAACATCACTCATTATTAGAGAAACGCAAATCAAAACTACATTGAGGTATCACCTCACATGAGTCAGAATGTCCATCATTAAAAAATCTACAAACAATAAATGCTGGAGAGGATGTGGAGAAAAGGTAATCCTCCTGCACTGTTGGTGGGAATGTAATCTGATACAGCCATTATGGAAAACAGTATAGATATTCCTTTAAAAACTAGAAATAAATCTACCATATGACCCAGCAATCCCACTATTGGGCATATACCCTGAGAAAACCACAATTCTAAAAGGCACATGTACCCCAATGTTCACTGAAGCAATATTTACAAGAGCTAGGACATGTAAGCAACCTAGATGTCTATCGACAGATGAATGGATAAAGAAGTTGTAGTACATTTATACAATGGAATATTACTCAGCCACAAAAAGGAATGCATTCGAGTCAGTTGTAGTGAAGCGGATGAAACTAGAGCCTATTATACAGAATGAAGTAAGTAAAAACTAGAAAAATAAGTATCACATATTAACACATATATATGGAATCTAGAAAAATGCATTTATGAACTTAGTAGAGAATGGACTTGTGCACACAGCAGGGGAAGGTGAGCGTGGGTCAAATTGAGAAAGTAGCTTTGTCATATATACAATACATGCGTAAAACACATAGCTAGTGACAGGTTGCTAAATAATACAGGGAGCACAGCTTGGTGCTCTGTGATGACCTAGAGGGGTGGGATGGGAGGAGACGAGGAAGGCTCCGGAGGAAAGGGATATACATACAATTATGACTTACTTGCATTGTTGTAAGGCAGAAACAAACACAAAATTGTAAAAGCAATTTTCTACCAATTAAAAAATAAAATTAATGAAAAACAGTACGTTGTTGGTACCAAAAGAGACACATAGATCAAGAACCCAGAAAAAAACCCACACACTTAAATGATCAATTAATTTATGACAAAGGAAACAAGAATATACAGTGGGGAAAAGACAGTCTTTCAGTAACTGGTGCTGGGAAAACTGAACAGGTACATGTAGAAGAATGAAATTAGAATATATTCTCTAATGAACTCAAAATAGATCAAAGATCTAAATGTAAGACTGAAAACCATAAACTCCTAAAAACACTCTGACATAAATTGTAGCAAGATTTTTTGGCTCTGTCTCCTAAAGGAAATGAAAAAAATAAACAAATGGGACATAATTAAACTTAAAAGCTTTTGCACAGCAAAGAAAACCATCAACATAATTAAAAGACAACCTACTGAATGAGAAAAAATATTTTCAAATGATGATGACCAGTAAAGGGTTAATATCCAAAATATATAAACAGTTCATACAACTTCAATATTTAAAAAACTGATTAAAAAAATGGGCAGAAGATCTAAATAGACATACTTCAAAAGAAGGCAAACAGATAGCCAACAGGCACATGAAAAGATGCTCAACCTTGCTAATGATTAGGGAAATGCAAATCAAAACCACAATGAGATATCATCTCACATCCATCAGAATGGCTCTCATGACAAAGACAACAAATAACAAATGTTGGCAAGGATGTGGGAAAAAGGGAATAATGTTGGCAGGAATGTAAATTGGTACAGCCACTATGGAAAACAGTATGGAAATTCTTCAAAAAGCTAAAGACAGAACTACCATATGATATAGAAATTCCACTCCTGGGTACATATCCAAGGAAAATGAAAACATTAATTTGAAAAGCTGCTGCTACATACACCCTAATGTTATTGCAGTATTATTTACAATAGCCATAGTATGGAAGTACCCTAAGTGTCCATCAACAGATTAATGTATACACACACACACAAAAAAATGAAATTCTCTCTTGTAAAGGAAAATAAATATTGTCATTTGCAACAACATGGATGGTCCTAGAAATTATTATCCTTAGTGAAATAAATCAGAGAAAGACAAATTCTGTATGTTACCACTTTAATGTGGACTCTAAAAAAATATATAAATGTAGTAAGTCCTCTATATACAAACCTTCAAGCTGCAAACTTTCAAAAATGTGAATTGGACATGCATGTCCAATCACGTAAAGCTATTTCACATGTCTGGCATACATTATCACAGGTATGCATCCTCTACAAGTGGTTGTGCTTTTGTACAGTACTGTATGCTGCTGCTGCTGCTGCTAAGTCACTTCAGTCGTGTCCAACTCTGTGCGACCCCATAGATGGCAGCCCACTAGGCTCCTCTGTCCCTGGGATTCTCCAGGCAAGAACACTGGAGTGGGTTGCCATTTCCTTCTCCAATGCATGAAAGTGAGAAGTGAAAGTGAAGTAGCTCAGACGTGTCTGACTCTTAGCGACCCCATGGACGGTAGCCCACCAGGCTCCTCTATCCATGGGATTCTCCAGGCAAGAGTACTGGAGTGGGGTGCCATTGCCAGAGAACGGTATCTTTATTTCAAGCCCAGGAAGTCTAGAAGCAAGTGTACAAGCAGCAGTGATGTAGCTGGTACAACTGCACTTTTCAAGGTACTGTACTGTGTGATTTAAAATGTTTTCTTCGTGTGTGTGTGTGTGTTTTCTATGTATTAATTGTGTGAAAAGTATTATAAACCTATCGCAGTGCTGTACTATATAGCCAATTGTGATAGTTGGGTACCTAGGCTAATTTCGTTGGACTTACGAACAAATTGGACTTACGAATGCACTCTGGGAACATAACTCATTCATTGAAGGGGGACTTGCTGTATAACAAAACAGAAACGGACTCACAGATACAGAGAATAAACTAGTGGTTACCAGAGGGGAGAGGGGAATGGGGAGGGGTGATACATGCATAGAGGATTAAAAGGTACAAACTACTATGTATAGAACAAATAAGCTAATAGGATATATTATACAGCACAGGAAATATAGCCAATATCTTAAAAGATTTACGGAGTATAATCTTAAAAGAGTGAATCATTATGCTATACAACTGAATTTAATATAATATTGTTAATCAATTATACTTCAATAAAAATTTTTTTTACTGCTATAGGTCTCTGGTAAGTTTAGTAGATACAACAAAAGCCAGTAGGGCTGTATTACCACGTGAGCTCATAAACAAATTTGCCTAAACAAGTTTACCACAGTAGACTTTGGAATCTTGCTCCCAGGGTTCAAATCCCAGCTCTGTCATTTACTAATTGACCATGCTAAATAAGTATCTGCTGTTTTCATTGCTATTAGCATTTCTGTGTTATTCCCCAAGCCTTCACGGATAGCCTCTAATCTCACGCCTCTCCAAAGTCTTACAGAAGCTAAACCAAAAAAACATCTAGAGATAAATTCAAGTGGCAGTACCATTCTTTCCATTAAAAAAAAAAAAAAAAGCTATTATAAAAATAGTCAAAACTCACTCCTTCATTTCCCCCGTTTTTGGTGAGATATACTTTGCAGCCAGCATCAAGAGGGGTGCTATAGCAGTTGGGCAGCCTGAAAAGCAGGGAAGGGGAGAAGGAAAACGGGATGTACAGTGTTTTGGAGAAATCAACTCCCCTAGAGCTCTGCAGGGTCAGACACTGAGCATTCAATAGAAGAACGTATCCTTTCTATATTGATGTGTTTTGCAGGTTAGCACCAGGCATGAGAGCAGAGGAATGAAAAGGCTGTGGATGCCCCTGAACCAGGTATGAGAGAAACAACTGGAAGAAAGATGAAACACGTGAAAGAACAAAGGAAAATAGATGTATCGTCATAAGATGTTCAATGGATCCTTTGGAAACATGATTTCTCTGTCATTAATGGACGTGCATTCTTTGAAAACACTACCTGTTGCTTGCTTGATTGAACGTTCAAAAGGCACAGAAGTCTTTTAAGATCTGAATAGTCCCTAGGAGAAAGAATAACACAGTGTCAACCGACAGAAGACTCTGGGTGAACCAGTTGTGCTACCCACTAGTAACATGGACCCCTGCCACTTGGAGGCCTGCTTTTATAGACTGAAACATATACAAACCAAACATCTCTTTAGTGAGTGAAGTCGCTCAGTCGTGTCCGACTTTTTGCGACACCATGGGCTGTAGCCTACCAGGCTCCTCCGACTATGGGATTCTCCAGGCTGGAGAGGGTTAAAAAGGGCAAACATTTCAGTGGAGACTCTACCCCAGAGTAGGAGTTGTCAAGGATCTACACTGTGGTTGCTGGTCACTGCTTGAGTTAATAATAAGCAAAAACTCAGTATGGTGTTACCTGATGGTGACTCCTTGCTGTTTTTTATCAGTTGATTTTTCAGTGGCCTTCACTTTTTTGTCTTGATCAGGCATTGTAAACCATCAATGCCCCAGAATTAACATCGCATTCCTTTCAAAGTAAACTGGAAGGAAAAACTTTAGTTGGCTTGTGTGCTCCAAAATATTCTCAATTAATGCAAATCCACTTAAAACATTTATTTAAATATGCACAAACTAACATTTACTTCTAATACAATAATAAAAATGCTAATATGAGTAACATTTACTATTTATCATTCAAAGGCCTCTGGATACATTTAGGGCATAGTTTATAATTATAGTAGTGAAAAGTGAAAGTGAGTTGCTCAGTCGTGTCCAACTCTTTTCGACCCCATGGACTGTAGCCTACCAGGCTCCTCTCTCCATGGGATTTTCCAGACAAGAGTCCTGGAGTGGGTTGCCATTTCCTTCTCCAGAGGATCTTCCTGACCAAGGGATCGAACCGGGGTCTCCCACATTGTAGGCAGATACTTTATTGTCTGAGCCACAAGGGAAGTCAATTATAGTAGTACCTGAGCCTATATTTTCTGAGTCATTCTTGATTTCAAATATTCTGACTCATTACCCCCAACAAGTACTTTTCTGCTTGCCAGGAAAAGTGTCCATATTTGGGGTTTCCAAAATATTTATAAGCAAATACCTGAAGTCCCACCAACACTTTTATGCCATCTTACTTGTCTTTCTCGGTAAGTTTCCTTAACAGCACACTGCTAGTTTAGGGAGCTCCTCTCTCATCGTGGGTCAGTTCAGTTCAGTCGCTCAGTCATGTCCGACTCTTTGCAACCCCATGAATCACAGCACGCCAAGCCTCCCTATCCGTCACCAACTCCCAGAGTTCACTCAAACTCACATCCATCGAGTCGGTGATGCCATCCAGCCATCTCATCCTGTGTTGTCCCCTTTTCCTCCTGCCCCCAATCCCTCCCAGCATCAGAGTCTTTTCCAGTGAGTCAACGCTTCGCATCAGGTGGCCAAAGTACCGGAGAAGGGAATGGCAAACCACTTTAGTATTCTTGCCTTGAGAACCCATTGTGGGTCATGTCCCTAAAAATTCCAGAGAAAGCTCCACCAAATGCATTGCACTTGCCAATGCATTACAGTGTCAAGGGCAACACACAAAATATCCTTGGATTTCCAGAATGCCTAAAACTTTCAGGCTGAATCCCCACGTGGGACAACTACAGCCATAATCTCTTCTGCCAGAACTGGGTCAGCCTTGCACAGTCCCTGAACTCACTTAAGCATCCTGTTTAAAACAAGACAATGGGCTCACAATCAAAATAGTCATTCATGCTAACCCTGGGGTCAACCAAACTAAATTACAATTTCAGCTCTCCCCAAGATGGAAACTTAAACTAGCCAATCAGGAATCTCCTGATTAGCACTAGTTAGGTAAGCAGCCTGATAAAACCCTCCATCCTCTTTGGGAAAAGTAACATTGCAATAACCAATCTGCTTTTTGACTAGTATAACTTCATTCCTATCTTCTTCTGCCTATAAAAAGTCTTTCATTTTGTACAGTTCCTTAGAGCTACTTTCTATCTGCTAGACAGAATGCTGTCCGGTTCATTAATTGATGAATAAAGCCAATAAGATCTTTAAAATGTACTCAATTAAGTTTTGTTTTTAACAATTCAGACAGTGGGGCATCCAGCCTGGGAATACAAGACAGTAAGCACCTCACTCTTCTGAATTAAGCCTTGTCATCATTATGGTCACCCTTCCTAGGATCTGATCAGGTGGTGGCTCAGATGTTAAAGCGTCTGCCTACAATGTGGGTGACCCAGATTCAATCCCTGGGTCAGGAAGATTCCTGGAGAAGGAAATGGCAACCCACTCCTGTATTCTTGCCTGGGAAATCCCATGGACGGAGGAGTCTGGTAGGCTACAGTCCATGGAGTCTCAAAGAGTCGGACACAACTGAGCGACTTCAGTTTCCTAAGATAAGCTTTAATACTTCTTTCCACCACTACTCAAAAGGTTAGTATGAGTTCAACAATGGAGGATAATTTATTTAATAAAGCCCTTCATTAATCAATTTCTGATTAAGTTGTTTTTGTTTCCAGAATAGAAACCAAAAAAAAGTTGAAGATACCCATACTTTCAATTACATGGAACATACAAAATTAAACATACTATTGGTTTAGTTCTTGATTGAATGTAAAATTTTCCAGTTGTGCTTCAATGCTACTGCTTGACTTCAGAGTGTTTTTCAGGCATGAAAAAGTATGCATTGTTGTCCTATAATTCCATGCCTTAATGTATACAATTAATGGTCAAAATCCAAGTGTTTCAGAAGTGCTGCCAAGTCGCTTCAGTCGTGTCTGACTCTTTGAGTCGGCAGCCCACCAGGCTCCCCCTTCCCTGGGATTCTCCAGGCAAGAACACTGGAGTGGGTTGCCATTTCCTTCTCCAATGCATGAAAGTGAAAAGTGAAAGTGAAGTTGCTCAGTTGTGTCCGACTCTATCGACCCCATGGACTGCTGCCCACCAGGCTCCTCCGTCCATGGGATTTTCCAGGCAAAAGTACTGGAGTGGGGTTTCAGAAGTACTTAGAGGCAAAAGGAATGGGTGTTTTACTGCAACAGAATCGAGCAAAATTTAATTTTGTAAAATGAACAAAGACAATATATCTAAGGATTTAAAATTATTTTCCCAGTATAGTTGCATATTTGTAACAAATAGTTCAGCTGGAATTGAGCCGAAGACCAAGGTTCTCATCACAGATGCACATTAAGCAAAGTACAATAACAGTATTTTAGGACTGTGCCCAGGACCTAAAACCATGGATTTATTCTTTCAACAAATATTTATTGAATGTGTACTATGTTCAATCTCAGATTGAAAAGTACTAAAGATAAAAGAGGCTACTCAGATATAGGCTTCTACTACAAAGAAAAACCCACTTAGGAACTTTAAAATATGTTTTGTGAGATATTCAGACAAAGATTTGTTTTGAGTGAGTGAGTGAAGTCGCTTAGTCGTGTCCAACTCTTTGCGACCCCGTTGCTGTAACCCACCAGGCTCCTCTGTCCATGGGATTCTCCAGGCAAGAATACTGGAGTGGGTTGCCATTTCCTTCTCCAGGGGATCTTCCCGACCCACAGATGGAACCCAGGTCTCCCGCATTGTAGGCAGACACTTTAACCTCTGAGCCACCAGGGAAGCACAAGATTTGTTTTAGCATCTGTTTAAAAGAAAGAAAGGAGAAAGGGAGTAATAAAGGGAAGGGTAGGGAGGGAAAAAGGAAGAATGAATGATCTGTACATAATTTTTCAACAGCAAAAGATCCATTTTCATATATAAATATTAAAATGCCCCAAAAGTTCTAAAATAAATGGAAATCCAGTCAAAATAAATATAATCTAACTTCACCTTTCCTTCAAGAACAGAGGGAAAGTTCCATACAGATACACTGGCCTGTTGGCTTCCAATTCTGCTCAAACCATAGCTCCAGCCTGTTTTAGAAACAGGATGTCAAAGTCACAGTGATTAGCATGTGAAAATGTGTGGGAAAGCTCTTGGGCTTCTGAAGGTAGAGGATCACATCTGCCACAGTCTTACTGCTAAATGCCTTGTCTTATTCTGTGGTTTAATCTCTGTGATTTTATTGACTGGTGGGTGAACACGAAATAATCCTCTAATAGTTTTATCAGTTTAAGATTAGCTTCTACTCTGTGAACTGGAAGAATGAAAATTGATAACTCTCTAGAAATGTTTCTCTTAATTAAACAGTAAACAAATTCACCAGAATCAGAAGAAACAGGCAATTGCCTTTAGGACAAAAAAGAAAATCCTTTGCACTTGGTGGCTGTTAAAATGGAAACTATTCTGAAAAAAAAAAAAATCAAGAAGTTGGAAATACTATATTTAATTTAATCCCATATTTAATTAACAAAAATGATTACACTATACCAAACACTATTTAGATAGCATCACAGACTCAGTGGACATGGATTTGAGCAAAGTGTGGGAGACAGTGAAGAACAGGGCATCCTGGTGTGGTATAGTCCACCGCGTCGCATTAACCTGGACATGACTTGGTGACTAAACAACAACAAGAGGGCTATAATTCAAAACTGATGGGTGAGGAAAAGGGCAGTTCACATCTTAAGTCATTTTCTAGAAGCAAACAACTTTCTGAATTAGTGTTTCTCAGAGCTGAGGCGAGGGCTAGAGTCCTGCAGGCAGAGTTTGCCTCAGAGCCAGCATGTAAACCTGAGGGAAGGGTGGTTGGTCCTGAGGGAGATCCTAGCCTTCAGGGTAAGGGGAGCAGGGCCCTAGGGGCATTCCTGGGGCAGACTCCTTCCACATACCCTCTGCTGTAGCTCCTCTCTGAAGTACCTAGATAATAGCATTTGATGCACATTTCCTGAGTTGCTTTACAGATACAGATACATAATAAAGAAGAAATTAACTAGCTGATGATCATAAGCACCTACTGGCACCTGAAGATTGATGATGTTAATGCCCTGTAACCTCACCATCAACCAACCACGAAGGTGTAGGAGCTGATCTCACACTCCGAGACCCACCGACTCCCGAACCTGGCCTTTCTACACACTGCTGTATTTAAAATGGATAATCAACAGGGACCTACTGTATAGCACATGGAACTCTGTGGAGTGTTATGTGGCAGCCTGGATGGGAGGGGAATTTGGAGGAGAATGGATACATGTATATGTATAATGGAGTCTTTTGATGTTCACCTGAAATTATCACAATATTGTTTGTTAATTGGCTATATCCTGGTACAAAATACAAAGTTTAAAAATAAATAAAATAAAAATGCTTTGCTAAAAGGCATCAGGAAGTTCAGGTTTTTTGAGTATTAACTGCCTGGACTCCTTGCTGGGCCCCTGCACCGTCCTTCACCATAGCTTGTTGTTTAGTTGCTCAGTCATGTCCAACTCTTTGCGACCCCAGAGACTGCAGTATGCCAAGCTTCCCTGTCCTTCACTGTCTCTCAGAGTTTGCTCAAACTCAGGTCCATTGGGTCGGTGATGTCATCCAACTATCTCATCCTCTGTCGTCCCCTTCTCCTCCTACCTTCAGTTTTTCCCAGCATCAGGGTCTCCTTCAATGAGTGGGCTTCTCACATCAGGTGGCCAAAGTATTGGAGCTTCAGCATCAGTCCTTCCAATGAGTATTCAGGATTGATTTCCTTTAGGATTGACTGGCTTGATCTCCTTACTGTCCAGGGGACCCTCAAGAGTCTTCTCGAACACCACAGTTTGAAAGCATCAATTCTTCAGCACTCAGCCTTCTTTATGATCCACTTCTCACATCCATACATGACTACTGGAAAAACCATCAAAGTGATGTCTCTGCTTTCTAATACACTGTCTAGGTTTGTCATAGCTTTTCTTTCAAGGAGTAAGCATCTTTTAATTTCATGGCTGAAGTCATCATCTGTGGTAATTTTGGAGCCCAAGAAAATAAAGTCTGTCCCTGTTTCCATTGTCTCCCCATCTATTTGCCATGAAGTGATGGGACAGAATGCCATGATCTTAGTTTTTTGAGTTTTAAGTTTTAATGTTGAGTTTTAAGCCAGGTTTTTCATTCACTGCAGCTAGATGTCAGTAGACTAGCTTTACTGTGCGTGGGCTAGTGGACCTGAGTTTGGTTCTGTGACACAGGCACTGCTTACTGGGGCAAAGAGACTCCAGTAGCTTAAACAAAATTATCCCAAAAAAGAGACCCAAAGCTGGCTGCTAGAAGCAAAACTCTGAAGCCAATACCTGGGCACAAACCATCCTTGGATTTGGGGCCTCTGTGGACGTCCACATCCCCCACGGATCAGTGTGGTTGATGGGGATTCAAGGGCCAGGCTGCAGGTGCACATGGAGCAGAGGCGGGGCCGTAGCTGCCAACTGCCAAGCTAACCTCTCTCCTGCTCAGACTGACTTCTCTGAGTCCTTCCAGGTCTCCCTTCTCCTCCGCCCACGGGCTGCTTTGGGTCATTCGGCCTCAACTCATAAGTCCCCTCCTTGCTGAGGCCTCCCCAGCACCCATTTGCCCCACACTCTCACCACTCCACCCTGTTCCAGCCCCTCATGGGGCTCATCGACATCAGAACTCTAGCCAGTCACTGGTTTCCGTGCCCCGTGTGGGCAGGGACCACGTCCGCTTTATCCCCACACACCAGACAAACGGCAGAGTAAGCACAGTGTGTGAAATCAAAAAGTATTTGTGCCACAATCTGTAACAAGTGGCTCAGGCATTTTTACCAAAGTTCATGAATTACTTGCTTTTTGTGCGTGGTATGCTCATTTGCTCAGTCATGTCCGACTCTTTGCAACCCCATGGACCGTAGCCTGCCACGCTCTTCTGTCCATGGGGTTTTTCAGACAAGAATATTGGAGTGGGTTGCCATTTCCTCCTCCAGGGGATCTTGCCAACCCAGGGACTGAACCCAAATCTCCTGCATTGCCAGCGGGTTCTTTACCACCACGCCACCTGGGAAGCATTTGCTTTTTAACAATTGTTAATTTTGGAACTAGAGCCCCCCGTGACTCCCAAACCCTGAGTCTGGTGCTCCTCCTCAGAGCCCAGCACAAAACCCCACATCGCAGACCTGGGCCAAAAGCACACAGTATTGGGCCTCCTGTGTTCACCAGACACATTGTAGGTGACAGTAAACGTTTATTAAACAAAAAAATTAACGAATGGATGAATAAATAAAAGTTATTTTTAAAAACCAATGTAATTATCCCTTTAGTTCAAAACTCTTTCATAAAACTTCCTTTTAAAACAAATGGATTGATAAGTATTTGCAATGTTATGATACTATTGAACACACTCGGGAATGACCTAACTCAGTATTTCCCAACCTTTTTGGCACCAGGCTCCAATTTTGTGGAAGACAATTTTTCCATGGACTGGGGTGGGAGGATGGTTTCAGGATGAGTCAAGTATATTACATTTATTATGAACTTTATTTCCATTATTATTAGATTGTGATATATAATGAAATAATTAAACAACTTAATATAGTACAGAATCAGATTATCTGGCATTAGATTCTCATAAGGAGCACACAACCCAGATCCCTCACATGCACAGTTCACAGTGGGGTTCAAGCTCCCATGAGGATCTAATGCAACTGCTGACCTGACAGGACACAGAGCTCAGCAATGTGAGCAATGGGGAGTGGTTGTAAATACAGATGAAGCTTCCACTTGCTTGTCTGCAGCTCACCTCCTGCTGTGCAGCTCAGTTCCTAATAGGCCATAGACTGGTACCCCTGATCTAACTTATTCAACCTTTAGGAAGAAAATTAGAGTCCTCAAATTGTGGTGTTGGAGAAGACTCTTGAGAGTCCCTTGGACACCAAGGAGATCAAACCAGTCAATCCCAAAGGAAATCAACCCTGAATATTCATTGGAAGAACTGATGTTGAAGCTGAAGCTCCAATACTTTGGCCACCTGATGCAAGAGCTGACTGATTGGAAAAGACTTTGATGCTGGGAAAGATTAATGGTAGGAGGAGAAGGGGACAACAGAGGATGAGATGGTTAGATATTATCACCGACTCAGTGGACATGAGTTTGAGCAAACTCCGGGAAATAGTGAAAGACAAGGAAGCCCGGCGTGCTGCAGTTCATGGGGTTGCAAAGAGTTGGACACAACTTAGGGACTGAACAACAACAACAAAATAAGAGAATATTCATGAGCAGTGTTTCTCAAATTATTTATAAAGTTTTTTTTTTTTTAATTTCCAATATATTATGGACCAACACTTGTAACTGAGCAGTATCTTATTCGGCAAAATAAGTCCATCACTGATTATGTGCTTGGACAGCATGGTAATGTCAAATTGCCATAAGTATTTCTCAATGCTTGCTCCCAATTTTGTACTTCTCAATCGTCGACATACTAGTCTGAAAGACCACCTGACTAGCACTGTTCTAGGTAACTGAGGTCTCTCCTTTCAAATAACAATATTGTTTTCACAGTGATGCTAGGTGACTCTCTGAAAACCATTGCCCTCCATGCGGTGCCTGAAAGGACTAACTCAGTCATTGTCAATTCTAGGACAACCAGGGGAGGACGACAGTGGCTGGGTGTGGGCTCTTTACTGAGACCCCAAAATCCTATTTCTCTGCGTTCTCTGTACAGTTTCATTTTTTTTAAGTTTCCTGTGCTAAAAATAAAAATAGAAAACCACTCATTTTCTGACATTTATTTTATACATGAGGCCAGAGATTATAACACTTGCTACACAAATACATGTATTCATATGGGGACTTTCATTTGATTTTAAATGGAAAAGATGAAATTTAGTATTTTTTTCTTAAAAGGGGGAATGGGTTATAGAAGTGAAAGATTATATATAAAATACAAGTGCATATTGAGCTTCCCAGGTGGCACTGGTGGTAATGAATCCACCTGCCAATGCAGGAAACATAAGAGATGTGGGTTCTATCCCAGGGTCAGAAAGATCCCCTGGAGAAGAAAATGGCAACCCACTCCAGTATTCTTGCCTGGAGAATCCCATGGACAGAGGAGCCTGACGGGCTACAGTCCATTGGGTTGCAAAGAGTCGGACACAACCCAAGGAACTTAGTACAAGTGCATATTACTTTAAGAACAGAAACATTCATATCTTTACTCTGAACCTATCAGCCATGGAACCCAAATATTATCTCAGATCAGAGAGACAAAGCATTCCATACTTTATAGGATAGTCAAATGGTCTGGGGTTTTCAGCCCTAGTCAATTATGGGCATAATCACAGTTCTGACTCATTTTTGAATTTTAAACCCATTTTTAAAAAGAAACTCTCAAAAGTAATTCCTATCTCCTGTTGTCATCTAAAATTTGGGTTAATACTAAAAGAAAGATGTCAGAGACACACACCTCACTTAGTACTTTCAGGGCAAACACATATGACAGAGAAATACCCATGCCACAGTAAAATTGATTGTAATTAATGTAAATTGTGCAAATGTAAGCCCACTAATTGAACAACATGGTGAGTATCTGTGCCATGATTTTCAGGTTCTCTGCCCAGAAATTCTTTGTCATTCCCCAGTTGCTTTAACTGCTCGAGAGATCCTTACATGGCCTCTTTTGATTCATTTCGGGAAATATCTTCAAATCCCACAAATAGAAGTTTTTCCTTCTAATCACTTAGGTTGCATCTTTGTAAACTATTCCATTTTACTTACTGCCTTTTATGCTTGTGTTTAGTCACTTGGTCATATCCACCTCTTTTGTGACTCCATGAACTGTAGCCCGCCAGGCTCCTCTGTGCATGGGGATTCTCCAGGCAAGAATACTGGAGTGGATTGCCATGCCCCCTTCCAGAGGATCATTCCAACCCAGGGATTGAACCCAGGTCTCCCGCTTGCAGGCAGATTCTTTACCATCTGAGCCACCAGGGAAACCCAAGAATACTGGAGTGGATAGCCTATCCCTTCTCCAGGGGAACTTCCCAACCCAAGAATTGAACCAGGATCACCTGCATTGTAGGCAGCTTCCTTATCAGCTGAGTTACCTGGGAAGCCCTTACTGCCTTTTGAAAGAAAGTGAAAGTCATTCAGTCATGTCTGACTCTTTGCAACCCCATGGACTATACATATACAGTCCATGGAATTCTCTAGGCCAGAATACTAGAGTAGGTAGCCTATCCCTTCTCCAGCAGATCTCCCCAACCCAGGAATTGAACTGGGATCTCCTGCATTGGAGACAGATCTTTACCAGCTGAGCTATCAGGAAAGAGTTTTTAAAAAAACAAACAAACAAAAAAAACAGTACTTAGAACATAACAGCAGTAAGAGTTTGGAGTAACTAATAATAAACTAAGAGTTTATTATTTTTGAGAAATATAGTGAACCCCTATAACAAAAGGAAGTTAGAACTACTTGTGCCAACAACAGGAAGTCTTTCCTTCTTTCCTTGACAGAATGACGGCTAACCTCCATGTTAGATGTCAAGATGCAGTCTGTCTGTGCTCAGGGAGGTATTAAAAACAGAGAACTTTCAGTCCCACAAACAGCTGGAAATGCAAAGTGAAAAATCATTGCTCCAGGTCCTTTACTTATACACATATTTTCTTAAAGTCCCTTTAAAATTTTGAGAAAAAAAAGTGGTTAAAATGTGTATGTGTGTTAGTCGCTCACTCGGGTCCAACTCTCTGTGAACTCATGTTCTGTAGCCCACCAGGCTCCTCTGTCTGTGGGATTCTCCAGGCAGGAATACTGGAGTGGGTTACCATTCCCTTCTCCATAAAATAAGATAGGATTCAAAAAAAGATATAATTCACATAGACCAACCAGAAATAAGGAAAATGTGTTCAAATGTACTGGTTAAATGATATTTTCTCAATCTTGACAACTGTATCACGGTGCCACAGGCTGCTAACGTTAGGGGAGGCTGAGTGGAGGGTACATGGGAACTCACTGTACGATTTTTGCAGCTTTTATGCAATTCTCAAGTTATTTCAAAATAAACATTAAAAATACATTGGGAGACTTCCCTCGTGGTCCAGTGGTTAGTACTCCATGCTTCCACTGTGTCCCTGGTCGGGGAACTAAGATCCCGACCACAAGCCACATGGCACAGTCAAGAAAAACCAGTGTATTGGCCACTTGAGCAGTTTATTTTAGTAAAGTGTTCTGAGAATAGACAAAGCATTTCTTTTTACAAAGAATAATTATACTTAACGTCACAGATATAGGAGCTTGGTCTTTAGAAAAGTATAAATCCTCCACAGAAAGCATCAGATTATGTTGGACAAACCACTGGAAAATAAAACACACCCAGAAATTTTAAGTGATCAAAAAGCAAAAGAACTGTTAAGAAATAGGACTTGTTCATACCTACTGTAGCTCACAAAGGGAGTCTCTAAACTATGGGCTTGATTCTTGTATCATATTGTTATGGTTCCTCAGTGGGAAATATGGGTGGAGTTAGCAGAACAGACAGTTATCACAAGAAAGGCCCTCCTGGAACATGTAGTATCAGGGGTATGTCACCTTCCAGGCTCACTGCTACTGCTGCTGCTAAGTCGCTTCAGTCGTGTCCGACTCTGCGTGACCCCATAGACGGCAGCCCACCAGGCTCCCCTGTCCCTGGGATTCTCCAGGCAAGAACTCTGGAGTGGGTTGCCATTTCCTTCTCCAATGCATGAAAGTGAAAAGTGAAAGTGAAGTCGCTCAGTCGTGTCTGACTCTTAGCAACCCCATGGACTGCAGCCCACCAGGCTCCTCCATCCATGGGATTTTCCAGGCAAGTGTACTGGAGTGGGGTGCCATTGCCTTCTCAGGAACACCTTTAAATGAATGACACCCACAGAGTAGATGACCAAGCAGCAGAGTTTCAGCGAGGCCTGAGATGGTACATCCTCCTTAAAGGGTTTCAAAAGCACATTAAAAATGAAGCATAATAGGGGCTTGTCCAGTGGCTAAGACTCCATGTTTCCAATGCAGGGGGCCCAGATTCGATCCGTGGTCAGGGGACTAGATTCCACATACCATAACTAAGGATTCATATGCTGCAACTAAGACCCAGAGCAGCCAACTAAATAAAATAAATATATTATTTAAATAAAGCAAAACAAGATACCAGTATAGGACAAGCAAAACAGACCGATAGGTCCCCTGGTGCCGATCAGGATTCAGTGCCTTTAATGAACACAGGAAGAAACAGAGGCTCAGAGAGGGAAATGTGTCGAGGCCACAAGGCACTTTGAGGAAGAGAAACAGAACAAAGTCCAGCTCCCCTTCAGGGTCTGAATATTAAAGGCAGCTCAGAGGGAGACGGAAAAGGAGAATTTGTTGACACTGGCCCTTAGATGAGAGCAAAGGTTGACATATGACAAGCGATGCTTGCATAACTTCACCTCCTGGACTTTGGTGTGCTTACAAATATGCACCCACTCATCCAGGTTCACTCATGAGAACTAGGTAGGTGGTGAGTCTTAAGCATCACAGGGAGCCAAAGGTGCAGTTATAACAGAACTGCCACTGGCAGAAGCAGCAGCGGTGAAGGGCAAGTATCGTCAGGGCCTTGCTCCCGGGTCAGCAGACTTGACACCTTCCCTAGCACAGTTTGTTCTTTAAAGAACTTTCTGCTTTCTGTTTAAACAAGTGCCTGGGGGATAAAAGAACCAAAAGTAAGAAGAGCATCCTGACTGCCTCCCGCTCATTCCTCCGAATGTTTACTGAGCAACTGCTAGAGGTTAGACGGCTCAGCAGTAGAGAATCTGCCAGTTCAGGAGACTCGGGTTCCATCCCTGGGTCGGGAAGATCCCCTGGAGGAGGGCACAGCAACCCACTCCAGTGTTCTTGCCTGGAGAATCCCATGGACAGAGGAGCCTGGCGGGCTACAGTCCACGGGGTCGCAAAAGAATTGGGCACGACCGAGCAACTAAACAGCATCACAGATTAGACGTGCCTGTAAGTGTCTGCTTTCATCATCTTCTGGTGAATCTAACCCAAGGTGGGCTGAGAGTGCTGTTTCACATATACATCGCCATGAGTAAATTAGCTGGCTAGTGAGAAGCTGCTGTACAGCACAGGGAGCTCAGCTCGCTGCTCTGTGATGACCTAGAGGGGTGGGATGGGGGGAATGGGAGGTCCCAGAGGGGGGCATATATGTATACACACAGCTGATTCACTTTACTGTACAGCAGAAACTAACACAACATTGTAAAGCAATTATATCCCAATTTTAAAAAAGTTAACAGGAATATATGGCAACAGACATCATTATCGTTTTCCTATTTTCAAGCTTTATTTCCCATTTTATTAGTAAGCCTTTTGTGACAAAGGATGATGCCCACAGATAGGGTAGAGCCCCTATGGGCCCCCTCAACTGCCCCTGCATGGCGTTTGTGCCTGTGCTCAGGCCCGTGTGGCTGCTCACACAGGTCTACTTGTGACACAGTGCAGAAAATGCCTCTGAGAGGGAAAGTGAACCTGAAACCCATGTACTAAGTAGGGACACTGTAAAGGGAAAAAGGTCCAGATGGTTTGAAGAAAGAACTTATATTAACCAGTCGATAAAAACAACTAAAGTAGCACATCAAACTTCTCTTTATTCACTGACCTCCATACACAGTAAGATTACATTAAATTCTGATACTGTGTGACAGAGAAAGGTGACAATGATATTCATTCATTCCTTCTGGAAACAATTTTTGATCTCTTCTTATATGGCAGACACTGACGCTACTGTATTGAATAAGACATGGTTAAAAAAAAAAAATGCCTTCCTCCACAAAGTCAGCCTTCATGGAAATAAATCACAATAATAAGCGAGTGTGCATTCAGCCCAACCAACCAGATCCTCAAAGAATAAAGAGAATACCAGATGAACACATCGATGTTCATAACAAACAGCAGCACTGAATTACTTTCTGAGCCACAAAATAAAATTGCTTCATCTAATCATATTTCTTTATTAAGTGCATATTTAATTTATTGTGCTCTGTGCACAAGACACTACTGGAGGCTTCAGAAGCATCTGTCCACAACTCAGCTGTGCAGGCAATCAGAAACGTGGAGGTTAAGCAACACAAAACTGCTGATATTGGGGCCTTAAAAAAAAAGAACAATTTCTTATAGGTCAGCCTAATGCATGGAAGTAAATAGGGACCCTAGAAAGGTCAAAAAGCAGAGAAAATTAGTTTCTCAAGGAGGTTATAAATTGAATGAGTTTAAGGGAAAGAAAGCCCAGTGGGGGCTGATGAAAGAGTTCTGGAAAGGTGTGTGTGATGGATCAGGAGCACGGGGTGGTAGGTGGAGTAGGGTTGGAGGAAACAGAGCAGATGAGCTGGGCTGGAGAGCTGATGCTGACCTCCTGGGCTATAGCTAACATTTGAAACAGAAGAGTCTCAAATAGTCTCAAATCAAGAGCAGCACTTGGGCATGAACCTTGGGAAAATGACACTTCCTCTTCCTCAGGCCCTCACTCATTAGATCTCTATTTTTCTACTCAGTGTGGTTCCTGTCTGTCTGCATCTCTGCATCCTCACCACTTATACCCTCATCTGCATCATCACCCCCTGCAGGAACCCCCTGGTTCCTGAACTGCAGGAACCACTTCCTAAATGGACTCCCAACCTCCAGTTTCTCTCTCTTCCCAACAACAAAGCTGTTCTCTGCATAGCATCGAAAGCATTTTTTTTTTTTTTTTTGGTACAAAACTGACCAATTGAGCCTTCATGGGCTTCCCATTTCTCTCAGCATAAAAACAAAACATAAGGAGGTCTGTGAGTGTCCTGTGAGATGAAGCCTCAGCTCCCAACAGCTCCACTCAGACCTGGGCCCAGACCCGTTTTTCCTGGACTGAAGGGCCAGATTAGTGCTGAAAGGCCTGGAAGTCTCATTCATCTCAAGGGAATTTTCTCTGATCTCCATGCCTTGAAGCTCTTAATAAGGGGCAGATTCCAGCAATAATTCAATAAAGATGCATATCTGGCTCCTTTCATTTACTATACACTAGTCAGGGATGCGAGTGACAGAGAGTTTGCTCATCCGCAGCATCCAGCTCAGCACTGCTGGTTTATAACAAAATGGAAGTGCTCAATAAATGATTGCTGAATGAATGAATGCACAAACAAACCCCAAGTGAAAGTGACCGGGAAGCTCCAGGTATAACTGGAGGATCACTGTTTATAGATGGAGAATAAAGATCATGAAAAAACTCTCACAAAGGACATGTCTGCCCTAGCTGACCAGCATCTAGTCACAGAATGTTGGTTTTACCAAAGTCTCTTTAAAAACACATGGAAGCCACAAAATAAGTAAGATATCTGTGTTAAATATGGGCTGCCTCAAATATACACGAATGGGACGATAACACTTCCTACAGGAAAGATGAGTATTGACGTTGATGTCAAGTGTAGCCCATGCACACGCATACACATGTCGTACGCATGCCGTGGTCTCCACTGATGCATGCTAACAGGCTTGGGCGGTGAAGTCCTCCAGCTGCCTGACTGGGATGCAGCAGCGGTGGAGGAGACCTGGTGTCTACTTGCCCACCGAGTGACCTCAGACAGTCCCTGGGCCTCTCTGATGATTAGTTCCCTCATTTACAAGAAAACAGAAACAATAATGTCCCCATTATAAGATGGTAGTCAGGATGAAATAAACTAAACTCTTTTAAAGTTGTGCAGGGCACCTCCCTGGTGGTCCAGAGATTAGCACTTCCACTGCTCTCGGTGCAAGTTCCATATGTGGTTTGGGAACTAAGATTCCCGCGTGCTGCACGGTAGGGCCCAAAACAAAACAAAAGAAGCTGTCGGTAGCTAGCTCAGGTGTTATTATGACAGTTTTTCTAAATACTATTATTGGTAATATTACTGCTACATCAGCTTGAAGAGATTGTCATGCTTATTTGAAGTCATTTACCTGTATTCACTGACTTTGGTTCACAAATGACAAACACTGACATAAAATGAAAAAAAAAAAAAAAACCCACTGTTTTTAATGCCACAAATAGTCTTCATTTTAATTTGTTACCTCTGATGTTAGTTTGGATTTACTATTACAGGCACTTTGCTGTATTCATTTAATCCTTACACAACCCTGGGATGAGGCTGGGTTGTATCTCCAGCTCACAGATGATGGAACTGACTGAGTTTCGGTAACTTGGCCAAGATCTCATATCTGGCAACAGTAACAACAATAAAAGCAAATGTTTATGCGGGCTTGCCCTGTGCCAGGACCATTCTGCTTCTATCAGATCAGATCAGTCGCTCAGTCGTGTCTGACTCTTTGCCACCCCATGAATCGCAGCACGCCAGGCCTCCCTGTCCATCACCAACTCCCGGAGTTCACTCAGACTCACGTCCATCTAGTCAGTGATGCCATCCAGCCATCTCATCCTCTGTCGTCCCCTTCTCCTCTTGCCCCCAATCCCTCCCAACATCAGAGTCTTTTCCAATGAGTCAACTCTTCGCATGAGGTGGCCAAAGTACTGGAGTTTCAGCTTTAGCATCATTTCTTCCAAAGAACACCCAGGGCTGACCTCCTTCAGAATGGACTGGTTGGACCTCTTTGCAGTCCAAGGGACTCTCAAGAGTCTTCTCCAACACCACAGTTCAAAAGCATCAATTCTTCGGCGCTCAGCCTTCTTCACAGTCCAACTGCTTTGCTTCTATACATTAACCAATATTAATATAAATCTAACAAAGCTATAAGGCAACTACCTGTACTGTCCCCATTTCACAGATGAAAGAACTGAGGCCCACAGAAGTTAAGTAATTTCTCGGAGTCACAGAGCTGTAAGTCCCTGGTGGATGAGCAGGAATTTAAGGCCAGGCAGGACCCTCCTTATTAACTGAATTCTATACTAACTCTTCCTTTTGGTTGCCTTTATCCTGCTATTTGCCCAAGTGAACTTTCTAGGTAAATGTTTATCAACTTAATAATAAAATATTACTTCAGACATTTTTCTCAAATCAATTAACAATTCCCTGTCATTTATGCAAAATACACTAAATATTGTGTGACTTTTCCCTGATGGCCCAGGATCAACGTCAAGGCTGCTGTGCGTTATCCAGTCTGCCTCTTGTCTTTATTTCAATTTTTGTATAAGGGTTTTTTAGTCTCTCTTCTAGATATGTGCCATTTGATGGTCATTTTGTTGTTTTGATTCTCTTGAGGGTTATAAAGCTAGATTTCTTGTCAACTATGCTGCTGCTGCTACTGCTGCTGCTGCTGCTAAGTCGCTTCAGTTGTGTCCGACTCTGTGTGACCCCAGAGACAGCAGCCCATCAGGCTCCCCCGTCCCTAGGATTCTCCAGGCAAGAACACTGGAATGGGTTGCCATTTCCTTCTCCAAAGCATGCAAGTGAAAAGTGAAAATGAAGTCGCTCAGTCGTGTCCGACTCTTAGCGACCCCATGGACTGCAGCCTACCAGGCTCCTCCATCCATGGGATTTTCCAGACAAGAGTACTGGAGTGGGGTGCCATTGCCTTCTCCATTGTCAACTATAAGTACTCCTAATACAAGACTGAATAAGCTCTGAATTGAGCTGACCTCATGGGTGTGAGAGCATGACCTTTATGATGACTGTTGCAGATTTCAGCTGAGATGAAGGGAACTCTGACCTCTAGATATGGATGAGCATCATTTTACCAAATGAGAAACCATCTATTTTACTCAGTGCTCATTTTCATGATTTTTTTTTTAATCACACATGTCAGGCGGATATATGAGTATATGTAGAGTTCACTTTCCTGTGGAAGACCAGGTCTCAAAAATGTAAGAGTCATTTCCAAATCTAAGCCATACAACCTGTTCCCATGGTGACACTTTCTATCCCCCACATCCTGCTTTATTTTCATCTCTTATTTCTCTCTCCCAAGCAAAGCATAATAGAAACAGCTAACACAGGGCCCCCAAACCCCAGGCCATGGGCCAGTACCTGTTGCTGCCTGTTAGGAACCAGGCTGCACAGCAGGAGGTGAGCAACAGGAGAGCTAGCCAAGCTTCACCTGTATTGCAGCCGCTACATATCACTCCCTTACTACCTGAGCTCCGCCTCTGCTCAGATCAGCAGTGACATCATAAATCCTGAAACCATCGCCCGCTCCTCCCTCATTGCTGCCCAGTCTGTGGAAAAATTGTCTTTCATGAAACTAGTCCCTGGTGCCAAAAAGGTTGGGGACTGCTGAGCCAACATGTACATGGAACTTCCTACATACCCACCATCGGTTCAGTTCAGTTCAGTCACTCAGTCACGTCCGACTCTTTGCAACCCCATGAACCGCAGCATGCCAGGCCTCCCTGTCTATCACCAACTCCCGGAGTTTACTCAAACTCATGTCCATTGAGTCAGTGATGCCATCCAGCCATCTCATCTTTTGTCGTCCCCTTCTCCTCCTGCCTTCAATCTTGCCTAGCATCAGGGTCTTTTCCAATGAGTCAGCTCTTTGCATGAGGTGGCCAAAGTATTGGAAGTTTCAGCTTCAACATCAGTCCTTTCAGTGAACACCCAGGACTGATTTCCTTTAGGATGGACTGGTTGGATCTCCTTGCAGTCCAAGGGATGCTCAAGAGTCTTCTCCAACACCACAGTTCAAAAGCATCAATTCTTCGGCACTCAGCTTTCTTTATAGTCCAACTCTCACGTTCATACATGACCACTGGAAAAAACCATAGCCTTGACTAGATCAACCTTTGTTGGCAAAGTAATGTCTCTGCTTTTTACTATGCTGTCTAGGTTGGTCATAACTTTCCTTCCAAGGAGTAAGCATCTTTTAATTTCACTGCTGCAATCGCCATCTGCAGTGATTTTGGAGCCCCCTCAAATAAAGTCAGCCACTGTTTCCACTGTTTCCCCATCTATTTGCCATGAAGTGATGGGACTGGATGCCATGATACCCACCACAGTTCTAAGAAACTTGTCTCTACTGATTCATGTAAGGCTCACAACAACTTCATTTTACATGCAGGGAAATTGAGGTGCCAAGATTAAGTAATGCAGCAGAGGCCCTGTGTACAGCAGTGGCGGAGCTGGAATTTGAACCCAGGCATCTGGGGTGAGACTCTGAGTTCTACGGATTCTGGGCTACCACCCTTGGGAAACTGGGCTCTGAAAGCACAGGGTCTTGGTTTCACTCCCTGCTGGACACCCAGAAAACATTTATCTCCTCTCCACCTCTTCAAGGGCTCCATGCAGTCTACTCTGACTGTCCTCAAAGTCTGTTTGGCTCAGACAGGCAGGGTGACATTCTAGGCCTTTCTTTCACCTACTTGGGACTTTGCTGGTTACACTTTCTTTTGCCCCATCCTTATCTGGCAGAGCACCCTGGATTCATCAAATGCATACAAAGCTCTCACTTGAGTCCTTTACCTGTATCAGAGCTGTTGCTGTACACAGAAGTTTGTGATCAAGTAGTACAGTATAGTGTGTGCACTTCTCAGGTGGCATAGTGGTAAAGAATCCGCCTGCCAATGCAGCAGACATGAGAGATGTACATTCGATTCCTGGGTCAGGAAGACCCCCAGGAGGAGGGCATGGCTACCCACTCCACTACACTTGCTTGGAGAATCCCATGGACACAGGAGCCTGGCAGGTACAGTTCATGGGGTAGCAAAGGGTCAGACCCTACTGAAATGACTAGCACGCATGCATGCATCCAAGCAGTATGGTGTGACTAGGTTATAGGATGATGTCCTAGAATTGCGCTTGACTGAAATAACTGATTTTTACCTTTTGTGAACTGACCATGGAAATTTCACAATTCCGAACTTCAGTGTTTCTTGTTCTACTTTTAAAAGACTTTATTCTTTAGGACAGTTTTAGGTTTACCACAAATTTGACAGGGAGGTATAGAGATTTCCCATGTACCCCCCTACACACTAGCATAGCCTCCCTCATGATCAATACTACTTGCAGATGGCACGTTATTCCCAAGGATGAACCTACATTAACACATCATTATTATCCAGAGTCCATAGGTTACTTTAGAGTTCACCACCTATGTACAACAGACCATTGGTTATCAGGGGTTAGTAGGCCGTGGAGGAGGAATAAACAGGTAGAGCACAGAAGATTTTTAGGGTAGATTTTTACATACTCTGTATGACATCATAATGGTGGATACATGCATTATGTCCAAACACATAGCATAGCCTCCCTCATGATCAATACTACTTGCAGATGGCACAGAACAAGAAACACTAAAGTTTGGAATTGTGAAATTTCCATGGATACTTTGTATCCTATGTACAACACCTATGGTGAACTCTGTGTTTGGACATAATGCATGTATCCACCATTATGATGTCATACAGAGTATGTAAAAATCCACCCTAAAAATCTTCTGTGCTCTACCTGCTTATTCCTCCTCCACCGCCTGCTAACCCCTGATAACCAATGATCTTTTCACTGTCCCCATAGTTTTGCCTTTTCCAGAATGTCATATAGTTGGAATCATACAGTATATAGCCTTTTCAGATTGGCTTCTTACTCTTCTTAGTAATATGCATTTAAGGTTCCTCCATGTCTTTCCATGGCTTAATAGTCATTTCTTTTTATTTTTGCCTGTACTGGGTCTTCATTGCTATGCGAGAGCCTTCTCTAGCTGTGGCGAGTGGGGGCTACCCTCCAGTTGTGGGGTGCAGGCTTCTCGTTGTGGTAACTTCTCCTGTTCCTGAGCATGGGCTCTAGGCTCCCAGGCTTCAGTAGTTATGGTGTGTGGGCTTAGTTGCTCCGAGGCATGTGGGATTGTCTCCCACCAAGGACTGAACCCATGTCCCCTGCACAGGCAAGCACACTCTTAACCACCAGACCATGGAAGTCCCTGAATTTCTTTTTAGCTATGAATAGTATTCCATTGTCTGGATGCACCACAGTATATTTATCCATTCCCTCTCTGAAGGACATCTTGGTTGTTTGCAGATATTTGGTAATTGTGACTAAAGCAGCTATAAACATCCTTGTGAATGTTTCTAATTTTTTAAAAAATTTAGTTGGAGGATAATTGCTTTACAGTTGTGTTGATTTCTGCCATACAACAACGTGAATCAGCCATAAGTATACGTGTCCCCTCCTTCTTGAACCTCCCTCACTCCCACTCCCCATTCCATCCCACCCCTCTAGGTTGTCACAGAGTAGCAGGTTGAGTTCCCTATATCAAGTCATTTAGTCTTTAAAATAACTCTATGAGGTGAGTGTTATTATTATCCCATTGCACAGATAAAGAAGCCACAGACAAGGGGCCACAAAGCCAAACGGTTGGAGCCAGGATTCAAAGCCATATACTTGGGTTTGAATATATCTGATTCAAAGCCCATCTCTTGCAAACTACGCTGTACTGATAAGTCGCTTCAGTCGTGTCCGACTCTGTGCGACCCCATGGACTGCAGCCTACCAGGCTTCTCCATCCATGGGATTCTCCAGGCAAGAACACTGGAGTGGGTTGCCATTTCCTTCTCCAAAACTACACTGTACTGTCTCTGTTTTCCATGTTAAACTTATGCCATATAACAGCAGCTACCATTAATATGATTATAGCATGAAATATAGATTGAGAATTGAAGTAGTTTTCACCACCAAGGATCTTGAAATCAAAGTAAAACCTGTAAATTCAGCATTCATCTTTCATAGGTAAAAGCTTTACTGGATGCCATGAAAAACAGTAACTTCTCCTTTTAGAGAATCATCCATTTAACCAGCATTCATCGAGCCCCTGCTACACGCAGGGTACTCTGACAGATATGACAAATGGTGAGTAGGACAGACCTTGCCTCGGCCCTCAGAGTGTGTGTCTAGAGGAGGAAGCAGACACATGACACGCAGTGATTGGGGAGTGAGGGCAGGGTTGCGGAATGTCCAGAAGTGGAGCCCACTGCAGGCAGTGTGAGCAGCAGGTGAATCGGCACACACCGGAAAGAGGGCAGCTGTTCTAGGAGCAAAGGCAGACCTGCTGAGGGAAGGCCTAACCAGGAAGTCTGGATGGGATGACAGGCAGTCTCGGCAGGAAGTGAAATGCCCTTGTATGTTTTTAAAGAAACATCAGTCTACCAATAGATGGAAAAATGGATAGGGACAGTCGGGAAAGGTGGACCCTTGTTGAATTTAACCAAAATACTGGTGGAAATGATAATGCAAGAAGGGCGACAGTGAGGTGGGAACTGATTTGACAGCTATGAAGAAGGCACCGCCTTGATAACTGGTGGAAATGAAGCAGAGGCAGTAAATGTCAATTGTCTAGATGTGGTTTTGGTGTCTTGGTGCCTCGGATAAGGAATCCAAGGGCGAGACACTCCGTGGGAACAGGGAAGATGATGTTTAAGCCTGCACACGTGTGGAGCTAACTCGCACTTGGGTTCTGGGGTCTGGCGCGAGCGAGCAGCCTAGGCTGAAGGTGGAGGTTTTCAAGGAATCAGTAGACGTGTGTTGCCTGGAGGCATGGAACTGGACAGGCTCACCCACGTGGAGCAGAGAAGCAGAGGGAATGTCAGAACAGCACCATATAACGGGAAGGCAGAGAAGCGACGCCCAGAAACGGTTTTATGAAGGAGTCTCCAGAGGTTTAGGAGCAAACTGGGAGAGACACACTCAGGCTTCCTGTAAACAGAGTAAGTACTTTAGGGACCTGAAAGGACCATCACGCATCGTCGATGACACTTACCGAGCATCCTTCCGCCCAATACCACCCGTCTGCTAAGAGACTGGCTCACAGTGACTCCCGCAAGCCCGAGAGCCCGCACCCTCTGCCCTGCCTCCTGCCTAGGAGCGCTCACTGCGAGGCCGCAGGCTGCTCCGCAAGCACCCGCGGGCATCTCTCTGGAGACCCTGCTGAAACCGCGAGCCGGCGGAGGGAGGCTTTCTACGACTCACTCACCGCCCGAGGGAGGGCCCCTCCTTCAGGCCGAGGCGCATCTCATCGTTTCTGCTGCGGTCACGCTGCTCTGGTTCGGGGCCTGTCCTCCTAGGCCCCACCTCGCGCGCTGTCCCCTCAGTCTCAGGGGTATCGCTGCCCGTAGCGCCGTTGGTGCTCCAGTCAAATGCTCCTTCCGGCCACCAACTTTCGCGGCCTCAGCCAATGTCGACGCCTCTTGTTCCGCCCGTCGGGCGTCTCAGCCAGTCACTTGCGGCCGTTCTGGGGCCGTGGAGACGGGGACGCCGGCCTCAGGTTGCCGTAGCAGCGGAGAACGCGCAGGGCCACGCGGCGCCACGCGAGCGGGGAGGTGGGGCTTGAGGGGCGCGGCGCCGCCTCCCACAGACTCTAGCTGCCCTCCGGGCTCCTGTGGACTCGGGTACCAACCTTCGGCGTTTGAGATAAAATGGGTGGGAAAGAGCAGCTTCACTTTGGGGTGCTTAATTTCAAGAACTGGTATGGACTAAAAATCCACTACCTTTCAAAGCAGATTTACTGTGAAAAGTTTCAGGTCAGTGCAACCTGCTGAGGAGCCTCTGTGTGACGTGGAGACACGTTGAACGATTCTGGCCCACAGCAGGAGATGGGGACATGGCTGTGAGCCGCGTGGACACCTGTCACCAGCTCGTTTGTGGGGTTGAGCAAGGAGCTTAATCTTTCGTGAGAGCCTGAATCTTTTTATTGAGAAATGTTTGAATTTTATGACAGCTTAAAAAAAACCTCTTAACATCACATGGACTCGATGGACATGAGTTTAACTCCAGGAGCTGGTGACAGGGAAGCCTGGCGTGCTGTAGTGCATAGGGTCGCATAGAGTCGGACACGACTGAGCGACTGAACTGAACTGAACTGCAGTTCCTTCCTAAGGATGCATATCCTTGCATAGATAATGAACATGAATAATGAAGAAACAGTAATGAAGGAGCTGTGTTCAAACTGCTGAACTAAAACCAGGGTGGAATATAGCCCCATTTCAGAAAAACTTCGAATGGACTTGCCCACGAAAAGGGTCAGGAAAATTAGGCAAATGCATTAGAAGTCACTTTTGTGAGGCTGTGGTGTTGGAGAAGACTCTTGAGAGTCCCTTGGACTGCAAGGAGATCCAACCAGTCCATTCTAAAGGAGATCGGCCCTAGGTGTTCTTTGGAAGGAATGATGCTAAAGCTGAAACTCCAGCACTTTGGCCACCTCATGCGAAGAGTTGACTCATTGGAAAAGACTCTGATGCTGGGAGGGATTGGGGGCAGGAGGAAAGGGGACAACAGAGGATGAGATGGCTGGATGGCATCACCGACTCGATGGACATGAGTTTGGGGGAACTCCAGGAGTTGGCGATGGACAGGGAGGCCTGGCGTGCTGCAATTCACAGGGTCGCAGAGTCAGACACGACTGAGCGACTGAACAGAACTGAACTGAGGAACAAAAACTGCAAGAAAAAAAAACCAGGAAATAAAATTTTATTAGTGGAACCAAGCTTCAGAAAACAAATTAAAGATACACAGAAGAGAAATAGACATCCCCGTAAAAGGGTGTTGAGAGGCAGACACAGTGAAAAAAGGCATTCAAGAGTATGGTGTCCCACACAATGTAGTATTATAGGCAGGACGTATGCATGGAAAGAGAGATTCAGAGATCTTGGTTTACATTAAAACTATTCTTGTATACTACCAATGGTGTCTTAATAAAGATGCAAAATCAGGGGAAAAGAGAAAAAAAGGGAAAAAAAAGCAAAGAAAAAATGGTGGTCTGATTTCCTAAACCTAATCAGGAAAGAATTTGAGAAGTGGTCTGTTGTGCTGAGGAAGAAGCTGGACAACAAATTTTCAGAACATCAATAAGAACATGAGCGGTGATTCACATCTGTCACTCGATCAAACAAACATGGGTGTTGGAAATTCCCCTGGAAAAAAATGCACACTCTATTGCTGCTGGCCTGAGCATTGTATGAGGAACCTTCCTGAGTAGCTGGAGGGCTTTAAGTTCATGTGACCTCCTGGAACGTTTGCCACTAGAGGATCCTAATCGCTCACCTCTTTTCATACCTTACATTAAGAGAGGCAACTGCAGTTGTTGAGGTAGTGTTTTCACTACATTTCCCCTTACTCACACTGGTGAGTATATTTACCATTATATTTCTGAAAGACTGGGCAAATATTACTTATATATATATGACTATTTCTTTCTGGATTCCACATACATAATAAACTACTACTTACACATCACTTACACAATAGGAGGTTTCTTCCTATTGGACTTCCTTATGTAACATGATTTACATAATTTATATATTTCCAAATACAGCTTTCCTAGGAACATGGGAAGCCTTTCTTGATATTTTGCACAGCCATATATATATGTATATATCACATTGGGTACGCTGACTTCCTGAAACACAGGTTTTCCCATGAGGCACCAGATAAGTATACTCTTATCCACAAGTTTGCCTAGGCAAACTTCTCTCCTCCACTCAGCTAGTTCCTTCATAACTGTCTTCGAAATCTTTAATCCTGTGTTCTATTTTCCTTTGAAGTTTTCTTATTTATTTATTCATTTTATCTTATGATCATAGAGGAGGTTTCAGGTAAAAATAAACCCAATTATTTATACTCAATGCTTATAGAAAAGTGACTCCAGCATTGTATCTGGACTCTTTAAGGGGTACTTATAAATCACATTACTGATTTCAATGTTGTTTCATGGCCATTCTCATGAAATAAGGTAATTTATGAGGTTGGTTTCTGAATTACCTATCCATGAAAAGAATTTCAATCATTATCTTCTTATATAGCAAACTCACATCAGAAAAACTCATAGGATAAATCATTATGGAACAAGAACATGTACAATTTATTATAAATGATAGGATATAGGTTGCACATCCATGCATAAATGAAAGGAACATGCATAATGAAAAGTTAGTAATAAGGTAGCTGTGTTCAGCCTACTGAAACAAAACCAAAGTGGGATCGTCTCATTTTATAAAGAAGGAGAAACTTAAATGGACTTGCCCATTAAAAAGTTTAGAAAAAGACAAGCATATTTGAATTCATTTTTGTGAGAAATATAGTCAGTCAGTTCAGTCGCTCAATCCTGTCCGACTCTTTGCGACCCCACGGACTGCAGCACGCCAGGCCTCCCTGTCCACCACCAACTACTGGAGTTTACTCAAACTCATGTCCATTGAGTCAGTGATGCCATCCAACCATCTCATCCTCTGTCGTCCCCTTCTCCTCCTGCCTTCAATCTTGCCTAGCATCAGGATCTTTTCCAATGAGTCAGCTCTTCGTATCAGGTGGCCAAAGTATTGGAAGTTTCAGCTTCAACATCAGGCCTTCCAATGAACACCCAGGACTGATCTCCTTTAGGATGGACTGATTGGATCTCCTTGCAGTCCAAGGGACTCTCAAGAGTCTTCTCCAACACCACAGTTCAAAAGCATCAATTCTTTGGTGCTCAGCTTTGTTTATAGTCCAACTCTCACATCCATACATGACTACTGGAAAAATCATAACCTTGACAGGACGGACCTTTGTAGGCAAAGTGATATCTCTGCTTTTTAATATGCTATCTAGGTTGGTCATAACTTTCCTTCCAAGGAGTTAAGTGTCTTTTAATTTCATGGCTGCAGTCACCATCTGCAGTGATTTTGGAGCCCAAGAAAATAAAGTCTGCCACTGTTTCCCCATCTATTTGCCATGGGACCAGATACCATGATCTTCGTTTTCTGAATGTTGAGCTTTAAGCCAAACTTTTCACTCTCCTCTTTCACTTTGATCAAGAAGCTCTTTAGTTCTTCTTCATTTTCTGCCATAAGGGTGGTGTCATCTGCATATCTGAGGTTATTAATATTTCTCCCGGCAATTTGGATTCCAGCTTGTGCTTCATCCAGCCCAGCATTTCTCATGATGTACTCTGCATAAAAGTTAAATAAGCAGGGTGACAATATACAGCCTTGACGTACTCCTTTCCCGATTTGGAACCATTCTGCTGTTCCATGTCCAGTTCTAACTGTTGCTTCCTGACCTGCATACAGGTTTGTCAAGAGGCAGGTCAGGTGGCCTGGTATTCCCATCTCTTTAAGAATTTTCCACAGTTTTTTTTGTGATCCACACAGTCAAAGGCTTTGGCATAGTCAATAAAGCAGAAGTAGATGTTTTTCTGGAAGTCTCATTTTTTTTATAATCCAAAGGATGTTGGCAATTTGATCTCTGGTTCCTCTGCCTTTTGTAAATCCAGCTTGACCTACCAGAAGTTCACGGTCACGTACTGTTGAAGCCGGGCTTGGAGAATTTTGAGCATTACTTTACTAGTGTGTGAGATGACTGTGCACACATTATGAAGCTTTACGAGCGTTTATTTTGTGCCAGGGACTGTTCCAAACTCTTTCATCGTTGTTTGACTTACTCTTCACATCGTCTGGTTATTTCTCATCCTAGTTTAGAGCCAGGTGGCCCATAGCAGAGCTGGTAATTGATGGACGCAGGGGAGATCTTAAGAGTTCCAATCTAGAGCCCAGCCTTAACCCCCATGCTGCTCCCTGAACAATTCAATCTCATCTTAATATAGTTTCAAGCCCCATGGGCATGTCCATTCGTGCGGTGATTAAACCTTCCAAAACCTGATTCAAAACAAAAACGTGACAGGAAAGGCAGACGTATTCTCTAGAGACATTTTAAATATTAAGCAGGAGACAAAAGTATTCCTCTGAACTTTTATCAGAATACTCAATGAGCTTCCCATCTTTCTCTTTCTCTTCTTTCTTAAAATAAAATCTTAATGTTTCGGCCTCCCCTGAATACAACTGACAGTCACATAGACGATTAAGAGGCCTGGGACACCAGGGGCTCTGGAGGACAGGGGCAGCACTCCCACCTGGGTGGCGCCGCCCATGCTGTGCTCCTGAGGTGAGACGGACACAAGGCCCGCAAGGCGCTCACGCCTGCATCAGGCTCGTGGCTGACGTGGTAGAGTCCAAGTTTGTAGGACTTCAAATCCCCTACTGGTGTTTCTGAACACCCCTTTCACTATCATAATGTGAATCCACAGGTTATATAAATCACGTTCCAAAGTAAAATAGTATAATGTCATAACTAACATAAGGAACAAACAAAAGTACCTTAAATAGATATTGAAATAAATATTCAGAATCAACAAGAACACACACAAAAAAACAATTCCCCAAATTTCTAAAATGCCCCTAGACCACTGGTCTAGGAAAAGAACAAAAACAGTAAGAGAGTATTTTTAAACACAGACACACACTCTTGAGTGGAGGCAGGAAAACGCTCTTACAGCAGACAGCACACGGAGAGCACAACTAGAAGAAAAGGCACAACTCACGCTGAGCTTTGAAAGAACAGCAGAGAAACAGGAAGGAAGGTTTTCCAAACAATAGGAGTGTTTCCATGAAAAGCACAGTTAGTGATGTGAAGGTCACAGAACTGATGCTGGAGAGATCAGACCTGCCTTAAGGAGCCAGAGTAAACAAAACTGAGTGGGCAACTCACCGTTTTCTTTGTTCTCCCCACCCTCAATGCCCACAAAATCTCAGGGCTCTGTAGCTGGGATAATACATTGACAAAAAATATTTCTTCCCTCAAGTAAATGTAAACAGAACTTTCAAATGAAGCTTCCAAAACCTTAAGCACTTTTTTCCATCTCACTCCCAAAGGTTATCAGATTCACTGTGGGAAATCGGAAACCTTACAGCAAGTCCAGAAAACACAGGAAGAAGTGCTCCATATGTGCCTAGTGGAAGACAGACCAAACCCCGTCATTGGCTATTACTAAAAAAAAATCCATAATAAAATTAATCACTAAAAACAAAAAAGAAAAGCACGCCTGAGATATGCTCATTACCCATCATGCAATGTGATGCGTGTTTATTACACTCCACATTGTAAGATTCTCACTCTAAACAGATGTGTCTTAAAATAGGGACTATACTGGACCAGCCTATCTTAAAGGGCTTTAATTTCATTATTTCTTAACTATCACAAAATCATGGTGAAACACACACTGTTTTGTTTCATTTTCTTCTCTCACTGTTTCCTCTTTTCTGTCTCCTGCTTACTAAAGCACAGGAAAATCAGGAGGCAGCAAACAGAAATTACTTGCTTTTTCCCCATCCCCTCTCGTGTAGGGGGGGCTCTTCTAATACCAAAGTAAAGACAATATTCAACGACTGATTCAGTAGACTTTTATTGCTCTTTCAACTTCAATAACATCTCCAAAAAATAGTTTTCTTCTAATCTTATGAAACAGATTTGAAAAGCAAGATTATTCACATTCTAGACTGGTAGATACTTGTACTTCATATAGATTAAAAATATCAGTTCTACATTTTAAATGTTTAATTTACTTTGGATTTTATTATAATAGAAAATATCATTGTATTGATAATTATAAAAGTCATAAAAATTTGAACTGTACTGTTCTTATTATACCAAGCTATCAAATACTGTATAAATGAACAATAAATTCAATTTCTATTTATTTAAACGGAGTAAACACTGGAAGATAAACCCCCCCAAAACAAAACAAAAAATACCTTTTAATATGAAAGTAACAAAAGGAAAACCACAACAATCAATCAATGCACAAAAATCTGATTAAAAAAACAGCAATTACTCTAAGTCAACTGCAGAAGTCAATCTATGCTAATTAAATTAAAAAATTATCTTTAGATGATTCCATTTCCAACTATTGACACTTACATTACTTTTTTTTTTTTACATTACTTTTTAAAGTTAGAAAAGTACCAACTTTACATTAAAATTGCCAAGTTCTGAATTATGAACACTATTTAAAATTTCGAATGTCCTTAAAGTCTTTAACTTTCTAAAAAAATAAATAGTTGTTGGACTAAACCAAAAAACAGTTCACATAGTTCTATTGAATATGATAACAATGATGTGATCTACATAAATAAATTTAAAACATTAAATTATTTAATTTAAACATTTTTGAATCACAATGTTATATCAATGGCTTATACATCCGAAATCTGAGCACTTTAAAACAGGATTCACATGTTATACTGTTGAGCACATTTACATAACTGTTGTACATGATACAATCCTTTAAAAACGGCAAGCTCTGGTGTCATACCTCTGTTTCAGAAACCACTTTTCTTTTTACAGAATTCTGAACCTACTTTTTGCAAAAGGAAAAGGTTAGAAAGCTATTACATATATACATAAACTTTGGGTATATGGAAGAAACAGAAATGGTTTTTTAAATGGATAGAAAAGTTAGTAATTTTGAGTGGTAAAGAAATCTGCTTTATAAATACATGCATTAGCACATAAAAAATTGTCCTACACATTTTATAGACTTGGCAAATATGAACAATGATATGCCACAGCTTTTTAAAACAAATTGAGAGATTTATGATTGACCACATCATTCACACAGGCACACTCACACAGACAACAGCCATTAGACAGATCACGCACCTCACTTTGTGTATCTAATATTAGAGAATATAGAGCATCATTCTTTTATCACAAGGAAGTAACTAGAGTTCATTGTCTTCCCCAAAGCTGCAATATTAGAGTGAAATAGTATTCAAAAGAAACTAAATTTCAGATGGTCAACATGAGGATGTTATTAGTCTCTGTAAACAGATGTCTATAATAAATAAAACCGGTGGAAGAAAGAGTGTCCTGAGCAGCCCCACAGCCCAGGTACTCAGCAGCTCTGAGCTCTATCCTGGAGACCAAGGCATCTGAGGAAGTGCAGGGCTGTTTCTATGACTTTATTTTATAAATGGAATATGCACAGGTTTATTAATACTTTTGCACCTTGAGGTAAATCAGTACATAGCAATCACTACTGCTCATCTATACACGTTTAAGGCAACATTTAAAAATCAATATAAGTATAAATAAAAGTTTTCACTATCTTTCAAAGAATGCTATCCATGATGGTTATTTTCCAAAAACGGTGGGAAAATATCATAGCCACATAAAACAAGCTATTACTTAAACATGAATTAGCTTTGCTTTTCAATGGAGTAGTCATATCGGATCATTTGGTAAGTCAAGTAGTCAAAAGAAAGCAGAAACTATTTTACAATTAAAACAGTAAAAACATGGAGTGCAAAGCATTCTGTAAGTCATGGTTTTTCTGGCACTGGATAGCCAGTTTTCATAATTAAATAAAATCACATAAACACTATGATCCCAAGGAGGTTTCAGTTTAAATTTTAAAATATACTTCCTGTAAAATAAGCACACTTTGTTAACCCTGTGACGTCCAGACCCAAGGAAATGATGTGAGGAAATCATCTTGTTCAGGTTAATCAGGGCAGTTTACAAAATTGTAGCAGCAAATACTGGGGTCTTTGGAAAGGATTATGCTGCTATGAACAAAAAGGACTCACTTCACTGGAAGCTCGTAACAGTAACAAGCACCATGGGTACCACTCTCTCACCAAGTACCACAGCATCTCTCTTCTTCAGGCAGCGCCAAAAGATGCCAGCTACACTTTCTAAAGAAAATTACATTTTCAGCCTCCCATGAGGCAGAAGGTGAATCCGTTATTTTAACTAGAATTGGGTAACATGGTCTTAGATGTGGAAATTTCATGTTAAGTAGTTTGGAATGGATTGCTAGAATTGCTAAAACATCAGCTTTGGGCATCGCTCATGATCTTCTATAAGATCAACTCTTCATACTTTTGTACTTTGATTAGAACTGATTAAAGAGAGCACTGGGATTTCATTGAAATTTTCATCCTTACATTCACGTTATCATTTTCAGTATTTCAGTGGCTTCTCAATACTCGTTTGGTTTTTAGAAATCATCCTTTTGCCAAATCAGTTTCACAACCCCATTCATCCAGTCCTACAGGCTTAACAAGAACGATATTTATTTATTTCATATGGAGCTAAAAAGTATATAAAAGATGACTAAAAAGATTTGCTAGAAGTTAAAAAGACAGCTCAGAAAACCAAAATCTAAATAAAACACACAAACACAAACTAGGAAGAATGTCATCAATCTGAGCTATACACATAGTAAGTCTAAATTTCTTTTAAAATACAAATATGGCAGTGCTTTATATCAAAGATGTAAAATCTATCAACTGCTTTTAGATAATAAACCATAAACGCAAGTGAGCACCAACTGTCTACATTAAATTTACTCTATATGTGTCATCTTTTCAAATGTTTATATAACATTTAAGCATCATATCAATTAAAATAAATTAAATATCTTAAAATGAAACCACAGATAACAATCTATTAAACATTACCTATACAACAGAAAGAACAACGTAAAGAGAAAACAAAAGGTAATTCTTAAGAAAGTAATACTGATCGTTAACCCACTTAAGAGAATTCTGACTCCTGATTAATTATACTTACAGAAAAATAATCAAGAACTTGAACCTGATACAAACTAACCACATTTTACATAAAAGACATCAAAAGTAGAGAACAGAGTGGGCATATGGGGCTCTAAAAGGGTATTAGGATATAGAAAAAAATTCTATAAAGGCAACAAAGTTTAACTAGTTTAAACTGGTATTTTATAGCTTTTAAAATTCATTAACTAATGACTGGTACCAGGGTTAAATTATAAAATCACTTGCAATTTTACTTGTTTATCAGAATGGAAACCTAGATGTGGGCGTTCTAAGGTTTAAAATACATTTCAAAAATATAAAGGTCAAAACGCAGGTCTTCTCTAGAAGGCTTCCACTGTTGTAGCCCTGCAGCAGAAGGTTCCCGGGAACCGTGATGGGCGCGCACGGGGCGAGGGACGCAGCGGCATCCGCGCCCCAGCACAGGCAGAGCGCCCTGCTCTCCCCTCAGCGCACTAGCAGAAGGGAAGTCATATGGCAACATTTCTAGCAACTCAAGGAAAAAATTTAAAAATATGGACAAAACACATATCACTTAAGGTTGGTATGAACTGCCACTGATTTAAATAGATTTAAAGATTATTTTTTTTTAAGAACAGATTTAAAGAAAAGTAGACTGAATGCATTTTCCCACATTCTTCTACTGCAGATCAGAAAAAAAACTTCCAACAGAAAAATAAATATTTGATTAGTAAGAACCATGTACCTCACTTCCAAGAGACCATTTCATTATAAACACAGTCTCCATGGTGCTCCTAACAAACTTCAGACACTACTTCAAAAAAAAAAAACCCAAAAACCCAGTAGTCACGCATAAGGGGCATGACATACAATATTGTTATATATAGCAACACAAAACACACACATTATATATACACACACATATATGTATATGTATCTAATCTATCTGTATATATAATTCTTCTTGGTTCAAATCTATAATGAAGTTTCAGCATCCAGGTATTTCTTTCTTGGTTCATCTTCAAAATTTATTTTCACACTTACAGGTTTTTCAGGGCTATTTAAAACAAAGAATGAGAATAAGTAATTTTGAAATGGTCAAATATTACATTCACACATGGCCAACAGTAAATATCCATAATACCTTTGAGATGGCTATTCATACTATAAACATACCAGCTGCCATTACTATCTTACTGCTTTCTTTTCATATCAGTAAACTTTGATGCCCAAAGGCAAATATTAAAAAGTCTTAGCTTTTTAATATATATTTTTGCCACTGAAATTCACATTTTCTTATAACTCAAAATTGGTTAGGGTATGAAGACTACGCCTGACTTAATAGCTTTACTTTATATATGAACAGTTGTAACACTTGACTTTTACTGACAAACATATAATCAAATTTAAATAATTTAAACAACTATTTAAATATTTAATATTTTAAAAATTATTTAACCTTTGTCAGTATAAATAAACATCAGATAATTTCCTGCAAAATGGAACAAATTTCCAAACCTTATCTCCCCAAAGTTCACAAATACAAGATTCTACATTTTCAGTTAATATCAAAAACAATGATTCTGTGTACATGAATTTAACTGATTAATTATAATAAGAATATCTGGGCTTTGAACATTTTTCAAAATATAGAAACATGCTATGGTTTGCTGCCTTCTCCAGACAAAACTGAAGAAGACACCTCAAACATTCTTCTGTTGAACAACATAACAAAACATTCTCTTTCCTCCTAAGCTATTTTGAATTGAGGGGCAACCTGAATGAAAGGCAGAAGTACTTACAAAAGACAAAATAATATTAGTCTAAGGTCTTTATACTAACATTGTGGGCCAGGGGTGCTGACAGGAGTTGAAAATTACTAAAAATTACTAAAAGAGTATCTAGTGAAATTTGGGCTGCATGAAATAATCCAAAATGACAAAAAGTTTAACTTTAAAACTTTTGAGATCATATATATAAGTGAAGGAAACAGTCTAGCTTAGAGAATTAAAACTCAAGAAATGATGGGAGAAAAGCAAAAAAAAAAAATCTGGTAACAAAGATTAAGCAGAAGCAAAGTTCTAAAGGAGGCAGGGAAAGATGGAGAAAAACCTGTGACTGCTTGCCGGGAAGTTTTAATCTGACATCCAAGCTGCAAATACAGTCTAATAAAGCATATATGTCTAATACAGTGTCTGGAACAAAGTATACACAAAATAAGTTTCTGTTGACTCTGAAAGACTGAGTATTCTACAGGATAATACCTAATTTCTCCAGAGACATGAGGGGTTAAAGTACTAATGATTATCAAGTCAGAATTCCTGAAGTTTAGGTCTTAAAGTGAGGGAGAAAGAAAGAAAAAAAGAGTTATTACATAACAAGAAACATAAGGGGTTATGAAACAGTTGTGTAATACATGGTTCATTATAAAACTAAATGGCCTTTACAATCATGGATTAAATTTCTTACAAGTATCTCCTAGGAAAATGTTTACCTCATCAGAAGATAGAGTAGGCTGAAACAAAACAGAACAAGGTATATTTCTGGGGGGACCATCAGAGCATAACTGAGGCAGCATTCTATTTTAGTATTCAACCCTTAGTAATTTTTTTTCTTTATGTGGTTTCTGATCTTTTATATATTTATTCCATATGTATATATTTATTTTTATTACAATATAATGCCAATTCTTTTTTTTGAAGTAGGCAACTATAAACTTAGAAAAAAAAAAAAAAATCAGTACCCGTATCTGCTCCAGGACACAGTAAAATGATGGACAGATGAAGAAGGAAAGAGGAAGAAAAAAATGTTGGTTTTGTTAAGTAAGGAGAATATAAATTACGTAAATTGAGTTAAATTGAATGGTTTCCTAAATAGCTATCCATAAGTAAACTAGAAGTCGCTACAGTTAGAAAATGCATAAATTGTCACAGCTACCTCGTGTTAGGTCTGGTTACTTTGGCATTCTCAGTGTTCATGGACAGTGCCTTCCACTGTGCAGTTTTGGCCATTTCATCTGATATGTTAACAACTGAGGGATCAACACTGAAGAACAAACACACTTTCTGGTTAGTATTCAGTACTTGCAAAAGCATTAATACTGTCATTCTTATTATCTACATAATATTTGCTTTCATCAACTTAAAATGGAGAAAACTCTTTGCCATGCACTTAAACCAAGGTCCAGCAAGATATCAGTACTTTGAGTTCTATTATAAAGGTCTCATAGGGAACTGCATCTTTCCTTATAATCAAAACTAGGAATGAGACTAATTAACTTGGCAATGATACTCAAAGGTGATTATCTTGGCTATAAGTATACTATTAAAATAACGCGAAATGAATATATTAATGTGCTTTTAAATATAAAAAGTGATACAGCATCAAGTCAATTAGAAAACTTTTATAATCTGCACAAATTCCAGTTGCAGCAAACAACTATCCGAAGTACATAAAGAAAAGTAACAACTAGGACTTAAAACATTTTTTTCAAAGTTTTTACAAATCATTAAAAAGAATTCTGGGAAATGGGATGCTTTAAAATTAGAAATTAAAATACTTCAACAGATAAAATACCAAAAAGGTTTGTCAGTACCACTTTTAGCTGGTTATTACAATATCAGTAATATGGTAGCCTCAAAGTGTTACTATTACTATATAAAATTTATCAAAATCCAAAGAACAAAATACTTCCTTTCATTGTAAGAAACAAATGTAATTATATTGTGTCTCTATGAAATACTGCAAAAATTACCTCAAGGCCCCAAGTCCAGTAATGAAGACATCCATAAGTATCTTGGGGCTTAAGGTTGTCAGTCCCAAGTAACAAGAAAGTACTAGGAAGTTAATAGAAACACACTTGCAAGTCCTTTTTCTTCACCCAAACAAAAATATTTCATGCAAACAAACAACGAATACAAATGTCAAAACAGATGTTAAATTACACTGTGGTGGCAGCCAGGTTATAAAGGGCTATAGAGCAGGCCTTTGTTCACACGTTAAGTCTGCACATCATTGATGATGGAAGACTGCAGAAATGAGTGACAGAATCTCTGGAAAGTCTCCAAGGCTGCTTTACCAAGTTTTTACAAGCGCACACATCTGGACACCCAGATTCACCATGGCAGTACCTGAAACCCGGTCTACCCCAAGAAAATGTTTCTTTGCTCAGTTGCCAACTTCCAATAATTGAAAAGAGAAATTCCTGAAACACTTTCTAGGTTCTAAATGTTTCTTCCCTACTTTCCCATTAGTAGAAATTGAGACTCCCTCTCTGAAGAAAGTAGACACTTTGTTTACCTCCAAAGTAAGAACTAGATAGAAAAAATTTTGTCTACATTCAATAAATTATTTTCATATTTTGTAGACTTTACAGTTTCCAAATGCTTTCCTATGTTGCTAAGTTATCTTACTTCATTTTTATGGCATATAATCCAAATCTTGGAGAAGGGAATGGCTACCCACTCAAAGTATTTGTGCCTGGAGAATTCCACTGTAACCCAGCGGGCTACAGTCCACGAGGTTGCAGAGTCGGACATGACTAAGTGACTAACACACACACACACAAACAAATCCAAAGCAGGCAGACTTAAAGTTCTGGCAGACAAACAGGTCAGCCAATTCCTGGCATTCTGGATGTTCAAGTTTTAAGCAAAATGGCATTAATCATGGCTCATGTCATGATTAGACAAAGTAAATATATGTATGTATACCCATTCTTTTTGTTAACTATCAGAAAGTATAAGTATGGACTCCACTTATATTTGTCAAGGTCCATGTGTGATCACAGTAAGGAAAAGCTAATGTAGGTCCTACAGAAATTAAGTGGCCAACATCTCAGCAAACTGCTGAGTCACCAGTAACTACCATGGCAGTTCCTATACTCTTTTTGTACCTCCCTGGAGGCTCATACGCTGAAGAATCTGCCTCCGATGCAGGAGACCTGAATTTTATCCCCGGGTTGGGAAGATCCCCTGGAGAAGGGAAAGGCAACTCACTCAAGTATTCTTACCTGGAGAATTCCATAGACAGAGGAGCCTGGTGGGCTACAGTCCATCGGGTTGCAAACAGTCAAATATGACTAAGCAACTAAGACTTTCACTTGCACCCTCTTTTTAGCACAAAGTCAATACATTGATTCATTTAATAAACATTTACAGAATCTAGAGAAGCAGAGCACTATACATGGATATATCAAAATGTCTATACTTGGCATTTAAGATATATACAAATTTGAGGGAAAATCATGAAAGGATACCCATGATAAAAATTAATAGTAAAAAGTATTAGAGAAAAATTAATTGTGAATTCATTTTCAAAACTAATCAACACATAGAGTCCAAATGTGACCTCTGTAAAAACTATAAAGTTAAAAATGAAAAAAGGTTGAAGCAAGATAATTAGATATTAACAATATTTTCCATTAACTGGTCAAGGAAGGAACCTATATACCTTCTAAAACTGAATTTTGTACTATATATGGCTATTTGTAAACAGAATAAATATACAGATGAATCAGATGTGTAAATAAATCATAGTTCCAAACTCATTCTATGAGGCCACCATCACCCTAATACCAAAACCTGGCAAAGATGCCACAAAAAAAGAAAACTACATAGAGGCCAATATCACTGATGAACATAGATGCAAAAATCCTTAACAAAATTCTAGCAATCAGAATCCAACAACACATTAAAAAGATCATATCATGAACAAGTGGGCTTTATCCCAGGGATGCAAGGATTCTTCAATATCTGCAAATCAATCAATGTAATATACCACATTAACAAACTGAAAAATAAAAGCCATATGATTATCTCAATAGATGCAGAGAAAGCCTTTGACAAAATTCAACATCCATTTATGATAAAAACTCTCCAGAAAGCAGGAATAGAAGGAACATACCTCAACACAATAAAAGCTATATATGACAAACCCACAGCAAACATTATCTTCAGTGGTAAAAAACTGAAAGCATTTCTCCTAAAGTCAGGAACAAACAAGTGTGCCCACTTTCACCACTACTATTCAACATAGTTTTGGAAGTTTTGGCCACAGCAATCAGAGCAGAAAAAGAAATAAATTTGTAATCCAAATTGGAAAAGAAGAAGTAAAACTCTCACTGTTTGCAGATGACATGATCCTCTACATAGAAAACCTTAAAGACTCCACCAGAAAATTACTAGAGCTAATCAATGAATATAGTAAAGTTGCAGGATATAAAATCAACACACAGAAATCCCTTGCATTCCTATAGACTAATAATGAGAAAACAGAAAGAGAAATTAAGGAAACAATTTCATTCACCATTGCAACAAAAAGAATAATACTTAGGAATATATCTACCTAAAGAAACAAAAGACCTATATATAGAAAACTATAAAACACTGGTGAAAGAAATCAAAGAGGACACTAATAGATGGAGAAATGTACTGTGTTCATGGATTGGAAGAATCAATATAGTGAAAATGAGTATACTACCCAAAGCAATCTATAGATTCAATGCAATCCCTATAAAGCTACCAAAGGTATTTTTCTCAGAGCTAGAACAAATAATTTCACAATTTGTATGGAAATACAAAAAACACTGAATAGCCAAAGCAATCTTGAGAAAGAAGAATGGAACTGGAGGAATCAACCTGCCTGACTTCAGGCTCTACTACAAAGCCACAGTCATCAAGACAGTATGGTACTGGCACAAAGACAGAAATACAGATCAGTGGAACAAAATGGAAAGCCCAGAGATAAATCCACTCACCTATGGACACCTTATCTTTGACAAAGGAGGCAAGAATATACAATGGAGAAAAGACAATCTCTTTAACAAGTGGTGCTGGGAAAACTGGTCAACCACTTGTAAAAGAATGAAACTAGAACACTTTCTAACATCATACACAAAAATAAATAAACTCAAAATGGATTAAAGATCTAAACGTAAGACCAAAAACTATAAAACTCCTAGAGGAGAACATAGGCAAATCACAGCAGGATCCTCTATGACGCACCTCCCAGAATATTGGAAACAAAAGCAAAAATAAACAAATGGGACCTAATTGAAATTAAAAGCTTCTGCGCAACAAAGGAAACTATAAGCAAGGTGAAAAGACAGCCTTCAGAATGGGAGAAAATAATAGCAAATGAAGCAACTGACAAAGAATTAATCTCAAAAATATACAAGCAACTCCCGCAGCTCAATTCCTGAAAAATAAACGACCCAATCAAAAAATGGGCCAAAGAACTAAACAGACATTTCTCCAAAGAAGACATACAGATGGCTAACAAACACATGAAAAGATGCTCAGCATCACTCATTATCAGATCAGATCAGATCAGATCAGCCGCTCAGTCGTGTCCGACTCTTTGCGACCCCATGAATCGCAGCACGCCAGGCCTCCCTGTCCATCACCAACTCCCGGAGTTCACTCAGACTCACGTCCATCGAGTCAGTGATGCCATCCAGCCTTCTCCTCCTGCCCCCAATCCCTCCCAGCATCAGTCTTTTCCAATGAGTCAACTCTTTGCATGAGGTGGCCAAAGTACTGGAGTTTCAGCTTTAGCATCATTCCTTCCAAAGAAATCCCAGGGCTGATCTCCTTCAGAATGGACTGGTTGGACCTCCTTGCAGTCCAAAGGACTCTCAAGAGTCTTCTCCAACACCACAGTTCAAAAGCATCAATTCTTCACAAATCAAAACCACAATGAGGTACCATTTCACGCCAGTCAGAATGGCTGCTATCCAAAAGTCTACACGCAATAAATGCTGGAGAGGGAGAAAAGGGAACCCTCTTACACTGTTGGTGGGAATGCAAACTAGTACAGCCACTATGGAGAACAGTATGGAGATTACTTAAAAGACTGGAAATAGAACTGCTATACGACCCAGCAATCCCACTGCTGGGCATACACACTAAGGAAACCAGAATTCAAAGAGACACGTGTATCCCAATGTTCATCGCAGCACTGTTAATAATAACTAGGACATGGAAGCAACCAAGATGTCTATCAGCAAATGAATAGATAAGAAAGCTGTGGTACATATACACAATGGAGTATTATCCAGCCATTAAAAAGAATACATTTGAATCAGTTCTAATGAGGTGGATGAAACTGGAGCCTATTATACAGAGTGAAGTAAGCCAGAAAGAAAAACACTAATACAGTATAATAACGCATATATATGGAATGTAGAAAGATGGTAACGATAACCCTGTATGCGAGACAGCAAGAGAGACAAAGATGTATAGAACAGTCTTTTGGACTCTGTGGGAGAGGGAGAGGGTGGGATCATTTGGGAGAATGGCATTGAAACATATATAATATCATATGTGAAATGAATCGCCAGTCCAGGTTCGATGCAGGATACAGGATGCTTGGGGCTGGTGCACTGGGATGACCCAGAGGGATGGTATGGGAAGGGAGGTGGGAGGGGGGTTCAGGATGGGGAACACGTGTACACCCGTGGTGGATACATGTTGATGTATGGCAAAACCAATACAATATTGTAAAGTAATTAGCCTCCAATTAAAATAAATAAATTTATATTAAAAAAAAAAAATCATAGAAGTTTTTAAAGCTAAAAAAAAGGCTTACATTTCCCAACCTATATATTTAGTTTGTAGATTTTAATACAAATCGCCAAAATCATGTATGATAAACATTAATTTTTCCCTAGTATGAGCCCTCACTGGCAATGGGCAGATGATACCTTTGAAAACTGAAGGAGAGTTCCAGGGCCTCTAAACACTGTCACCTGTGGGAAGGTCGTCCACAAGCGTTATTTTCTAGCACACACCAACCTCCGTCATAATGAGGGCAAGGGAAAAAAATAAAGTTGTACTACTGAGAGCATGGGAGTATCCTAAGACTGGGTTTAAACTTCACTGAAACAGAAGGAGTGAGAACGACAGGACAATCTGTGTTGGACGTGGAAGCCAAGGTCTCTCCCTGCCCGCTGCATTCTGCTGCTGTCAGCAGGAGGGGAAGGAGTGAGCAACTTCCTCTTCCACCTGCAGGAAGCCCTCCTTCAGCCTACACGTCAGGTGCAGTGTTTGTCATTGTTTAAAAAATAGGCATCATGACTTTAGAGACACACCGCATGGCTCATTTATCCAACTGTCGTGTAAATGAAGCACATTTTAAAATGCAAAGCTGCATCTCACCTGTATTTTAGCGCCTTTACTGGAATCTGCAGGAGGCTTCCCCCTTCAAATGGAAGGTGCACAGTGTCTTCACCAGCTTGGAGCATTCGTTCAGCTTCCTTGAAAAGAACAGACGGGTAGAGGTAACTTTTCGCAGAATATTTCCAGGACCAATTAATATATCAGCATCTTAAAGAATCAGACAACCAAACTGACAATATTTATTTAACTTGCCATGACTGAAAATTTCATTATTATGAACACATACTTGTAACACAAGGTGAAAACAATCACTTGTAAAGATTAATTTTTAAGGGTTATACCTTCCAGCTCTGGGAGTTAATCATTAGTACTATTTAAATATCAATTTAGCTACATGAATTTTATTTTTAAAATTTACTACTATTAGCATTACTTTTGGCGACTCCACATAGCACAAGGGATCCTAGTTCTCTGACTATTCAAAGTGCAGAGTCCTAACCATTGGACTGCCAGGAAAATCTCCATAAATTTTATTATCAACTATTACACAGGTACACAATGAGAGGGGGGCTTCCCAGGTGGCACAAGTGGTAAAGAATCTGCCTGCCAAGGCAGGAGACACAAGAGATGCGGGTTCAATCCCTGGGTTGGAAAGATCCCCTGGAGAAGGAACTGGTAACCCACTCCAGTATTCTTGCCTAGAAAATTCCATGGACGGGGAGCCTGGCCAGGTATAGTCCATGGGGCTGCAAAGAGTCAGGCATGTCTGAGCACGTACACACCATGTACAATGAGCAACAAAATCTTGTGAAATCTCATGGCTCTCATTACAATACAATATAAGCAAAAACCTCACTTGGATAAGGTGGGGGTTTCTCAGTCTCAGCAACACTGACATTTAGAGCCAAACAACTGCTTGTCCTGGGAGCCAGTCCTGTCTATGGAGGATGTACAACAGGCCATACGTTGCCAGTAGCAGCCCCTTTTCTGACCATCCCCTCAAGTCGAGAACACCTAAGCTAAGAAACATGAACCCAAATCATGACACAACCCTAATGAGGATGGAGAGGGGGCAGTACAGGAGACACGGAGAGAGCACTTGTCTTATGAAAAGAAATCCCACAACTTGGGGGTGACCATGTACCTGGTTTTAACAAAAACAATGTAAGATTAAAAACCAATAAAGCCTAAATTTCTCAGCACTCCCTGCAGCTCAGTGTGATGCCAGTGGAACCTCCTGGATGCCATTTCTGGGCAGCACGGTCGGACTGCTGCCGCCTCCCACCGTCTCTGACTCCGCTGCCAACGCAGCCCACGCTCAGCAGCCACTCTGACCCATCACAGGATGCTGAGGATGCAAAGTCTACGCCGCGCTGGGAGAAACTAACAGAGTTCCTGACAACTGTGGAACCACCACACAAGGTCACTTAACTTTCAAGATTCCCTTTATAGGACAAAAAGAAAAAACTCTTGTGTTTAAGGCAGCTCTGCTTTTGTTTTGTGATATGCAAATGACCTTATTCTAAGTGATATAGGAAGTAATGAGCAAGCAATTTTACCTAAGTATTTTATAAATAAATTATATCCTATTTGAAAAATCATCAAAAGCTTATGTTTACATATATATATACAGCCTTGAAGGAAACAAAATTCTTAAAAATTTTGGAGATTCAATTTAACTGTTTCACAATTAATATCCTCATTAAAAAGTCACAATTTTTATTTAAAAGTAAACATAAAACCAGTAATTTGCCATAAATCAGCACTGAAAAATCAAACCATGAAAAAATGCCAACAAGTTTCTAAAAGCATTTGTCTGCAACTTTAATAAATGCTTTTTCATAAATATTATGCAACACAAGTTATAAATTGTGCTCATTTCTCTCAAAAATTAGGGGAAAAAAAACCCAGCAATTTTGAGATCTATTTAAATAGGACCACAACTTTTAAAAATGTATTATCTTATCTTTGATTTTCAAACAATATTCTGACTGGGAAAATGAACTGAGGCACTGAAATTAACAGAATCATCTATGCTACATAACTCAAGTGTGCCCTTTATAACTGGTTGCAGTACTGAGCTGGTTGTTAAAAAATTCAAATTCAGTATAGAGTATTCATGTAAATCTCAGTATACAAATCAACTAAGGGTACATAATATTGAATATAAAAACTAAAATTTTACTACATTTTCTATAAAAAGATATCTACTTAATGCCACTTTTGTCCTTATATATGCCAGATTATTAAAATGCTGTTAAAATTAAAATGAATGCTAAAATGTACTCATGTACATTTGAGGTTATGTTAGATGGAAGACTGTGATGTAGAATTATTTTGTGTTATCTGGTAAATTCTTACGGCTATTGATTTATATACATATCATATGTAATTTTTCTAAAGTATCTCTGTGTAAGGGCCGAGGGCCAGTTGGTAAAATGGGTAAGAGCCTGTGTTTAGGACAGTCTACTTACTAATCTCTCTCTCTCTCTGTTTCCTTATTTGTAAACTGGAAAAAACAAAAGTATGCACACTTTTTAAAGTAATGCTCAAAATTCTCCAAGCCAGGCTTCAACGATACGTGAAACATGAACTTCCAGATGTTCAAACTGGATTTAGAAAAGGCAGAGGAACCAGAGATCAAATTGCCAACATCTGCTAGATCAGAGAAAAAGCAAGGGAGGTCCAGAAAAACATCTATTTCTGCTTTATTGACTATGCCAAAGCCTTTGACTGCGTGGATCACAATAAACTGTGGAAAATTCTGAAAGAGACGGCAATACCAGACCACCTGACCTGCCTCTTGAGAAATCTGTATGCAGGTCAGGAAGCAACAGTTAGAATTGGACATGAAACAACAGACTGGTTCCAAATAGGAAAAGGAGTACGTCAAGGCTGTATATTGTCACCCTGCTTATTTAACTTATATGCAGAGTACATCATGAGAGATGCTGGGCTGGATGAAGCACAAGCTGGAATCCAAATTGCTGGGAGAAATACCAATAACCTCAGATATGCAGATGACACCACCCTTATGGCAGAAAGTAAAGAACTGCAGAGCTTATTGATGAAAAAGGAGAGTGAAAAAGTTGGCTTAAAGCTCAACATTCAGAAAATGAAGATCATAGCATCAGGTCCCATTACTTCATGGCAAATAGATCGGGAAACAGTGACAGACTTTATATTTTTGGGGGCTCCAAAAACACTGCAGATGGTGACTACAGCCATGAAATTAAAAGATGCTTGGTCCTTGGAAGAAAAGCTATGACCAACCTAGACAGCATATTAAAAAGCAAAGACATTACTTTGCCAACAAAGGTCCATCTAGTCAAAGCTATAATTTTTCCAATAGTCATGTATGGATGTGAGAGTTGGACTATAAAGAAAGCTGAGCACTAAAGAATTGATGCTTTTGAACTGTGGTGTTGGACAAGACTCTTGAGAGTCCCTTGGACTGCAAGGAGATCCAATCAGTCCACCCTAAAAGAAACCAGTCCTGAATATTCACTAGAAGGACTGAGGCTGAAGCTGAAACTCCAACACTTTGGCCAGTTGACACGAAGAGCTGACTCATTTGAAAAGACCTTGATGCTGGGAGGGATTGAAGGCAGGAAGAGAATGGGACGACAGAGGACGAGATGGTTAGATGGCATCACTGACTCAATGGACACGTTGCTGCTGCTGCTGCTAAGTCGCTTCAGTCATGTCCAACTCTGCGACCCCATAGGCAGCCCACCAGGCTCCCCTGTCCCTGGGATTCTCCAGGCAAGAACACCGGAGCGGGTTGCCATTTCCTTCTCCAATGCATGAAAGTGAAGTTGCTCAGTCGTGTCCAACTCTGTGCGACCCTGTGGACTGCAGCCCACCAGGCTCCTCTACCCAGGGGGATTTCCCGGGCGAGAGTACTGGAGAGGGTTGCCACTGCCTTCTCCACAATGGATATGAGTTTGAGTAAACTCTGGGAGTTGGTGACGGACAGGGGGGCCTGGCGTACTGCAGTCCACGGGGTTGCAAAGAGTCGGACATAATCGAGCGACTGAACTGAATTGAACACTTTTTAATAATAAGGTTCTTAGTAGGACTGAAAGAGTTGATTCCCACTGAAGTGACTATAATAGTGTTTACTACTTGGTATAAAATATTAAACAGTCAGTTAATAGTGTACATTTGAAATTTTTTTTTTTACCTCTTTCTCTTTTTTCTTTTTGTCGTCTTCTTTCTTTTTCTTACTTTCTGGCATGAGATCATCAAGCCAACTAAGCTCTCTCTTTGTGAAACACAGATCCATGAGTTTGCGAACAAAGACTAATGCAAGAACCTTTAAAAAAGTAAGTGAAAGAATATTCAGTAATATCTAAAAATATATAAATTATATCACCTGGAGAAAAAGTGTTTATCAAATCATACATAAAAAAGCACTTCATATAGCTTATTTTAAAATTACTTTATACATCATCTTATTTCAAAGAAACCTGGTCACCTATTTATCTTTTTCAACTTTCTGCTCAAAGATATAAGGAAAATGATGTTTTTAGCCTTTTCCTATACAAGTCCCTTGAATTCTGTGTAAAATTATAAAGCAGATTAAGCATAATGATTATCTTTACAAATAAGATTATTACTTTTTATGATGACTTTACATAAGTAGATATAATATTTAAAATCTCTTCAACAAGGCATTAGAGAACCCACTTTCCAGCATTAGATTTTACTCTACAAATTATGTTTGTGAAAAAGACACAATATTCTTTACTTTGCTTTTCTTTGCTGCTAAGAGCTTCCCCAGTGGCTCAGCTGGTAAAGAACCTGCCTGCCAATACAGGAGCCACAGGAGATGCAGGTTCGACCCTGGGTTGGGAAGATCCCCTGAAGAAGGAAATGACAACTCACTCTAGTATTCTTGCATGGAAAATCCCATGGCAGAGGAGCCTGGTGGGCTTAAAGGTTGAAGATGTTTTCAAATGTTCATTGGGAATTTGATTTTCTCTTTTTTTTACTTTTAAACAATTGTTATTTTATATTTGAGTAGAGTTGATTTACAATGTTGTATTATTTTCCAGTGTACAGCAAAGTGATTCAGTTATACATATACATGAATCTATTATTTTTCGGATTCTTCTCCCATATAGAATACTGAGTTATTCCCTGTACTATACAATAGGACCTTGCTGTTTCTCTATTTTATATACAGTAATGTATATATGTTAATCCCAAACTCCTAATTTATCCCTCCCCACCACCTTTCCCGTTTAGTAACGGTAAATTTGTTTTCTATGCTTGTGAGTCTGTTTCTGGTTTGTAAATAAGTTTCTTTGTATCATTTTTTTTTTAATTTTTATTATTTTTTTTTAGATTCCACAAATAAGTGATATCCTATGATATTTGACTCTCTCTGACTTACTTCACTTAGTATGATAATGTCTAGGTCCATCCATGTTTTTGCAAATGGCACTATTTTGTTCTTTTTATGGCTGAATAATATTCCATTGTATACACGCACCACATCTTCTTCTCCATTTCTCTGTCAATGGCCATTTAGGTTGTTTCCATGTCTTGGCTACTGTGAACAGTGCTGTTATGAACATAGGGGTGGCATGTACCTTTCTGAATTACAGCTTTTGTCTGGATATACGCCCAGGAGCGGGGCTGCTGGCTCCTACAGCAGCGCTGGTTTTTTAAGGAATCTCCGTAGTGCTCTCCGTAGTGGTTGCCTCAGTTTACATTCCCATCAACATTGCAGGGAGGTGCACTTCTCACCACATCCTCTCCAGCACTCTTTGAAAATGTATTTATTTTTGGCCGTGCGGGGTCTCTGTTGCTGTGCGTGGGTTTTCTCTAGTTGTGGTGCTTGGGCTTCTTGCTGTAGTGACTTCTCTTGTTGAGAAACATGAGCTCCAGGGTGCGAGGGCTTCAGAAGTTGTGGCGCACGAGTTTCAGCTGCTCTGCAACATGCGGCATCTTCCCAGACCACAGATTGAACCCACGTGCCCTGCACCGGCAGGTGAATTTTTTTTAAACCACTAGACCACCAGGGAAGTCCGCCAGCATTTATTGTTTGTAGACTTCTTGATGAAGGCCATTCTAACCAGTGTGAGGAGGTACCTCACTGTAGTTTTGATTTGCATTTCTCTAATAATTAGCTTCCCAGATGGCGCAGTGGTAAGGAATCCATCTGCCAATGCAAAAGACGCCATGTTCAATCCCTGGGTAGGGAAGATCTCCTGGAACAGGAAATGGCAACCCACTCCCGTATTTTTGCTGGAAAAATTCAATGGACAGAGGACCCTGCAGGCTATAGTCCACAGGGTCACAAAGAGTCGACACAAGTGAGGACCAGCGCGATAACTGGCGATGCTAAGCGTCTTTTCACGTGCTTTTTGGCCATCGGTGACGTGTCTTCTTTGGAGAAATGTCTATTTAGATCCGGGTTCTTTGCTTCTTTGATATTGAGTTGCATGAACTGTTTGGGTACTCTGGAGGTTAACCCCTTGACAGTCACATCATTTCCTGATATTTTCTCCCATTCTGTGGGTTGTCTTTTTTGCTCTGTTTATGGTCTCCTTCACTGTTAAAAAGTCTGTAAGTTTGATTAGGTCTCATTTGTTCATTTGTTTTTATTTTCATTACTCTAGGAAGTGGATCTAAATAGACATTGCTGCAATTTATGTCAAAGAGCATTCTGCCTAGTTTTCCATCTTCTGTTCTTACTGTTTCTTACCTTTTGCCTTTTTTTCCAGTTGGTTTTCAACTGACGGCTGTTCATGAAATTCTAACAAGTTCTGTGTAGTAAACTCTCTGTTTTATATGTAACGAATATTTTCTCCCAGTTCATAATCTGATTTTACTAAGGACATACAAAACAAATATCATGTGGTCAAAAATATCATCTTTCTTTCACTGTTAGATTTCCCTACCTTCTTTGAAAAATTATCTTCAACCACTCAATTATATGAATAGTTTTCTAAATTTTTACTATAACTTGTTTTAAAATTTAAATCATGAACTGATTTACTATTTCTTTCGGAATTTGATATTACATAGCAACTTTATTTGGGCTTCCCTTGTGGCTCAGCTGATAAAGAATCTACCTGCAATGTGGGGGGGACCTGGGTTTAATCCCTGGGTTGGGAAGATCCCCTGGAGAAGGGAAAGGCTACCCACTCTAGTATTCTGACCTGGAGAATTCCATGGACTATACAGTCCATGGGGTCGCAGAGTTAGACATGACTGAGCAACTTTCACTCACTCACTCAGCAACTTTATTTAGCTCCCAGTATGTAGTCTAATCTTTTATTATTTTTCCATTTAAGTGAATTTACTGCCTTTAATGAAATATTCAGGTGGTAAATTCTCATATATTCTGATAAATTTCTGAAGTCATTAGTCCTGTTTTCAGATCTATTTGTCAATTCTTATGAGATTTCATACTGTGTTAGCCATGCTGACTTGATGGCAACTTGTAAATATTCAGTTATCAAAACACTATGGCATTAGCACAGAATCAAGGCCTTCAACCCTCAACCCAACCAGGAATTCTAATGACCTTTCTTGTGTTATTCTCTGATATTTATTGCAACTATATTTTCCTTTAGTATATAATTTACATATCTAAAAATATCATATATAGAGTTTGATGCTGCTGAAAACTACACATACTTTTGTAACCCACACCCCAATAGGACACAGAGTATTTCCACCACCCATGTTGTGGCTCTGGCATCTATTTTTCTCTATGAACTTTAAAATTACCCAGTTCTCACTGATACCACCCTTCTGCCCCAAAGACACAAATATACATGCAAATAAAATTAGTGAACTATATACTTAGAAGTGATATTTTAATAATACTAATAAGTACCCAAAACAAAGACTATGGTGTATGTTTCTATCTGTTCAGGTCTTAATTTTATGTCCTGCAATATTGTTAAGGGTCGACTTGTGTCCCTCTGGAAAACATTTAAGTACCAGCCCCTAGTACCTCATAATGAGACTTTATTTAGAAACAGGGTTGCTGCAGCTGTAATTAATTAAGAAGAGGTCACGCTGGAGAGAAAGGGCTCCTTGTGCAGCACTCTGCTGCTGCTAAGTAGCTTCAGTCATGTCCGACTCTGTGCGACCCCACAGACGGCAGCCCACCAGGCTTCCCCGTCCCTGGGATTCTCCAGGCAAGAACACTGGAGTGGGTTGCCATTTCCTTCTCCAATGCATGAAAGTGAAAAGTGAAAGTGAAGTTGCTCAGTTGTGTCCGACCCTCAGCGACCCCATGGACTGCAGCCCTCCAGGCTCCTCCATCCATGGGATTTTCCAGGCAAGAGTACTGGAGTGGCGTGCCACTGCTTTCTCTGTGTGCAGCACTCTAGCGCTGTGCTAAAATGGTCATATGCTGACACAGTGACCACACAGCACAAGCCATCAGAGACAGACCAGAGTTACACAACTGCAGGCCAAGGGGCACCAAAGGCTGTCTGCAGAGGCCAGGGGAAGGCAGAGACAGACCAGAGTTATACAACTGCAGGCCAAGGGGCACGAAAGGCTGTCTGCAGAGGCCAGGGAGAGGCAGAGGAGTGCCCTGCAGGCGTCGGGGGCAGCAGGGCCCTGGCCATACCTCGTTTCTGACTTCTGGCCTCCAGAACTGTGACACAAATTTCTGCTGCTTTAAGCCAATGAGTCTGTGATACTTTACCAGCTCTAAGAAACGAATACAAATATTACTATACTTTTTTCCTCTTTAAATAAGTATCTCCTTTTCAATTTATTAACTATTTTATAGTTTTTGGTCACTATTATGAATAAAATTTTTTTCATTTCCATTTTTAGCATTATTACTAAGATAGAGCCTGTATACTGGTTATCATGTTTTCTTGTATCCAGCTACCTTAACAAAATTCTTACTAATTCTATTAAGAGATTTTAGTCTTTTTTGAGTCATTTGGGCTAATACGTATACAAATAATGCTATCATGTCATTATACCGATTATTATATTACTCTTATCTTATACCATAGTCAGAACTTGCAGTTCATACCATTAACACCAGTAAACAGTGGGCTTCTCCCTCTATGTCAGGGGTAGGCAAACCACAAGACCCTGGGATAAATCCATTCCATCACCTATTTTGTATGGCTTATGAGCTAAGAATAGTTTTTACAGATGAGCATTTAGATCTAATCTGATGAGAGGAACAGTAACTTTTGACTAACTCCAATTAAGTGAGATATTGTTCCAAATGAAAAATTCCCTTCTTCTCATTGGCAGTCTTTCATTTAAAAAAAGCTGTACAACTGCGTTTTGAATTTTATCAGTAAAAACTGTGGAAATTTCTCTCCTGTTATATAAGTGACTATGTAATAGTCTAGAGACCTTCCAAGCTGACCCTTTACATAAAAAAGTTTATTAACTTCTACTCTAGATGCTCATATACTGGTATAGACTCATGTACTATTGTCTTAAAACCCCTCAAACCACAGCTGTGGTTATGCATTTTTTCTCTTTCTTAATCTTTTATATTTACTTATTATAAATGAGTTATCCATTATTGATTTTTACAAATAAAAACTTCAGTTCAATTCAGTTGCTCAGTCGTGTCCGACTCTTTGCAACCCCATGAATCGCAGCACACCAGGCCTCCCTGTCCATCACCATCTCCCGGAGTTCACTCAGACTCACATCCATCTAGTCAGTGATGCCATCCAGCCATCTCATCCTCTGTCATCCCCTTCTCCTCCTGCCCCCAATCCCTCCCAGCATCAGAGTCTTTTCCAATGAGTCAACTCTTCTCATGAGGTGGCCAAAGTACTGGAGTTTCAGCTTTAGCATCATTCCTTCCAAAGAAATCCCAGGGCTGAACTCCTTCAGAATGGACTGGTTGGATCTCCTTGCAGTCCAAGGGACTCTCAAGAGTCTCCTCCAACACCACAGTTCAAAAGCATCAATTCTTCAGCGCTCAGCTTTCTTCACAGTTCAACTCTCACATCCATACATGATGGCTGGAAAAACCGTGGCCTTGACTAGATGGACCTTGGTTGGCAAAGTAATGTCTCTGCTTTTGAATATGCTATCTAGGTTGATCATAACTTTCCTTCCAAGGAGTAAGCGTCTTTTAATTTCATGGCTGCAATCACCATCTGCAGTGATTTTGGAGCTCCCAAAAATAAAGCCTGACACTGTTTCCCCATTTATTTCCCATGAAGTGATGGGACCAGATGCCATGATCTTCGTTTTCTGAATGTTGAGCTTTAAGCCAACTTTTTCACTCTCCACTTTCACTTTCATCAGGAGGCTTTTTAGTTCCTCTTCATTTTCTGTCATAAGGGTGGTGTCATCTGCATATCTGAGGTTATTGATATTTCTCCTGGCAATCTTGATTCCAGCTTGTGCTTCTTCCAGCCCAGCGTTTCTCATGATGTACTCTGCATATACGTTAAATAAGCAGGGTGACAATATACAGCCTTGACGTACTCCTTTTCCTATTTGGAACCAGTCTGTTGTTCCATGTCCAGTTCTAACTGTTGCTTCCTGACCTGCATACAGATTTCTCAAGAGGCAGGTCAGGTGGTCTGGTATTCCCATGTCTTTCAGAATTGTCCATAGTTTATTGTGATCCACACAGTCAAAGGCTTTGGCGTAGTCAATAAAGCAGAAATAGATGTTTTTCTGGAACTCTCTCACTTTAAAACTTAGTTACTTTTAATTCTTCTTGAAAAATAAGGGCAATGAAAGGTGTACATTTTCCTACATGTATAATTTAGCTCTGTCTCATAAATAAAAGTTATTCATTTCAATATCTCCTCAATGGTTTTTTTTTTTTTTGTAACTCAGTTTTCCACCCCGGGCTTATTTTAGAATTTAATCTCTAAATACTGAGTATGTCTTAGTGGCTTTTCAATATTCATTTGTAATTTAATTTATTTGCAATCAGGGAATATTATCTGTATAATTTTCAAAGATTTTCTTTGTGGCCATGTATATAAATCAACTTTTACATAATATTTGCAAAAGGATGAATAGTCTCTAGCTTTTAGGTCAGGCTAATATTCGTTTCATAAACATCCTAAACTCTGAAGTTGTTTAAAAATACAAAACAGTATTCTATACCCTAGGACTAAAAACAAAAACAAAATTAGAAAATGACAAGCAAAATTTAACTTTGAAAACGATGGGTTTCTTAGCCAGAAAGGCCTAATTCACATTTCAAAACATCTGAGGTTCTTGAAATCCTTTTCTCAAAGTTAACTATAAATATTAATAAGACAACTGCTATCAACACACAAAGACGTTATTATTAATAGTTAGTAATAAAGTCTGGAAAAAAGACTCACCATCATGGGGAAAACGACTGCAGCAGCAGAGGCTTTTATCACCCACAGGAGGACCAGGCAGGTGAGCTGGACGACGGTGAAGACGTGCACCTTCCAGAGAGGCACGTAACGCAGGTAAATCAGGTCGGGCTGGTGCTTGGCTGGCATGCCAAATAGCTTAATACGGTCGAAGAACTGGGTATCAAGTGGAGAACAAAACAGGAGAAAGTTTTCAACAAAAATGGCATTTCTGCTACGTAGGAGAAGAAACTGTATCTACTTTAGGGTAACTTCCCTGGTGCCAAGATGTCCTGATAACACAGGAGAGTGTTTCAGTTGACAACATCTTCATCCAGGAGAAAAAAAGCAAGGCAACCATTTGAACGAATGTGATTTCATGAATCAGAAACTCAAGTCAACATGTTTTAAATTGGGGAATTAAACTAGCTCCACAAATTTATCTATGAAAAAACGCACAACTCATTTAATCTTTTTGACCTCTTTTTCTAATATGTAAAATAAGAGAGTAACAATCTCCTAAAGTTCTTTCTAGATCTAACATGACCAATTTCTATGAAAATAACCTGAGGTAACAATCACCAATTTTTCACCAAATGAAACAGAAACCATGAGCTGTTTCCTAGGTCTCTGAGCTTTAATTTCCTCATTTATAAACTGGGAATAAAAGCAGCCCTACACACCTCACAAAATTGTTGCAAAACAATAAAGTGAGTTAATGAGACCGTCTCCTGACCACAGGAAGGCAGACCCTGGACTGTGTGAGAACGCAAGGCTGCTGCGTCCGAGACGCCCGGTGCCCCGGAGCTGGGACCACACGCCGTCTGCGGCCGGGAGTGGTGCCAGCGCCACCCGAGCAGCTGCACGTCCTACATGACGACTGCACCCACACAAATCCTCACGCGCGCTATCGGCCTGCCCAAGAAAGGCTACAAATGAGACAAAACAGCAGTGAAATCACTGGATTCTAGCCTGTGCGCCACTGCTCGGTTAAAAATCTTCAGGGAGTCTATTTCTGCGTCACAATTTACAAAATTAGCATTTCTTCCTTTCCTGCTTTCCAAGGTTGTTTTGAGGCTAACAGAAAATCACTTAGTACTAGGCTCTATGAACTGCACTGCCCCACACAAACGGCAGGTGTTGCCATGGTTATAGAAAACTAATATCTACATTTCTTTTTCAGCAACTGAAACTGCTATTCCACATGCCAGAGATACCCTTTTGCCCCATTCCAATGCTTTTAATCCTCCCTCTTACTAAATTAGCCTTCATTAATAGTTACTTTTCATTAGCTTCAATTAAAATATGTAAGGACATAAGTCATGATTTCACTTTCAGGGGGAAAAAAATGTACAACAATAATTATTCAGAAAATGTGGACTTGAAGTCAATAGTTAATCTGCCCCCAAAATATCAGAGCTGAGAATACATCACTACCATCACAAAAACAATCTTTGAAAATGTAAAATGTTTACATTTTTCTACAAAATCATTAAATGCTTACGACTTGCCTGGATTCCTTTTAATGAGGAAACTCCCATATAAAGGAAAACACCATACAGAACAGGCATTGGAATGAACTGGAAGTAAAATGATCACAATTAGAAATCATGCAACTAAAGCAATTTCACATAAAAGATACATAAAAACACTGTGAGTTCCTATGAGATAGATTTAAAAGATCTTTCAGTGATGACAGGGAGTTCCCCGATGGCTCACTGGTAAAGAATCTGCCTGCATTGCAAGAGACACAGGAGATGCATGTTCAATCCCTGGTCAGGAAGATCTCCTGGCGGAGGAAACGGCAACCCACTCCTGTCTTCTTGCCTGGAGAGTCCCACAGAAAGAGGAGCCTGCAGGACTGCAGTCCATGCGGTCACAAAGAGTCGGACATGACTGAGCTTCACACTCAGTGATGCCACTTGTGATAATGGTGATCACACACACTTCAGTCATGACACTGAACTTTTCTATGAACAAGAAAAGCGCTAGTGTACAATAACCTGGAAGAATCGTCTTCTTAGGCTCTCTTCTGCTGATGCCAAGTCGCTTCAGTCGTGTCCGACTCTGTGCGACCCCAGAGACGGCAGCCCACCAGGCTCTGCAGTCCCTGGGATTCTCCAGGCAAGAACACTGGAGTGGGCTGCCGTTTCCTTCTCCAGTGCATGAAAGTGAAAAGTGAAAGGGAAGTCGCTCAGTTGTGTCTGACTCGTAGCGACCCCATGGACTGCAGCCCACCAGACTTCTCCATCCATGGTATTTTCCCGGCAAGAGTACTGGAGTGGGGTGCCATTGCCTTCTCCGAAGGCTCTCTTAAGAAGGGACTATGTTCCATGGTTAGGAGTACAGGCACCACAATCAGACTATTTGGCTCAAAAGCCCTTTTAACCTGTTGCTGAGACTTAACTTCTCTTTCTTTTAGCTTCTGCGTCAGATTGTCTTGAAGGTTAAAAAACTTCAAATTCATAGAATACTCAGAAAAGCACAAGGTACATATTAAACCACTCAAAAAGTGTTAGCCATGACTATCACTGTCACTACCCCTACACTGACTGTCAAGCAGCACCATTTACTGAATATGTATAATAAACAAACACCACTCCCCAGAAGAATGTTCTCATTACTTCAGCAGGAAGTGGATCCCAAACTGCCTACAAGCCCATGTCCAGGTCTTCCACAGGAAGGCTAGCAACACTGACTCAAACACCACATCAACACTCACCCAGGGAGAGACCTCTGAGGAAAGGAGAACTAACCGCCAGCCAGCGGAGAATCACAGTCACTCCCTACTCAACAACCTTGTATGTGCTTAACTAAGGACAGCGCAAGACAAGAAAACACGTCAAAAGCGTCATCAGTACCCTCGGGGAATCCCAAGATAATATTTAATCCATAAAGCAACTTTAGAATGCTAGGAAAAAATGAATAACCAGAATGGAAAAAATTAAAGATATGATTATCAAAATAATTTAAAAGAATTTTAGAATAATGATTTTGACAAGACTAAAGAGATCATTAAAATGATAAGGAAAATAGGGGAGATTTTAACAGTGAGAGTAGTGAAGAGGAATGTAACAATGTATCCAGGAGGTCTAACATCTGTCTACTTGAAAGTGAAAAAACATCTAAGAGAAAACAGAAGAGGAAATAAACAGCTGAAGAATATTCACATAGTCAAGGCACAAGTTTCCAGAGTAAAAGGATGCACAGAGAGGCAAGCAGGGTAAACTAAAAAGTACCTATCTATCTACCTAAGTACCATGGTGAAACTGCAAGACACTATGAGCCCTGGGTGTTCACTGGAAGGACTGATGTTGAAGCTGAAACTCCAGTACACTGGCCACCTGATGCGAAGAGCTAACTCATTTGAAAAGACCCTGATGTTGGGAAAGATTGAAGGCAGGAGGAGAAGGGGAAGACAGAGGATGAGATGGCTGGATGGCATCACCGACTCAATGGACATGAGTTTGGATAAACTCCGGGAGTTGGTGATGGACAGGGAGGCCTGGCGTGCTGCGGTTCATGGGGTCGCAAAGAGTTGGACATGACTGAGTAACTGAATTGAACTGAGAAAGGTAAAAAATGCTTCTGAAGATACAAACACCAAAAGATATCAGATCTCTTATCAGAACCACTGATCTTCAAGAAACAACAACTTTAAGACTCAAAGAAAAATACATCTGAACCTTGAAATGAATACCCATCTATTAAACAAATGTGAGTAATTTGAAATATGCAAGAACTCTGAAAGTTCACTAATTATAGTACCATACATGCAAAAATTACTCAACGAATTCCTTTAGCATTATAAAAAAATTCATTTAGCAATACAAGAAAAAGTGGAACATGTATATGTACTTTTTTAAAAAGAGAAGTTAACAGATATTAAGAAAACTTATTAGGCTATTATTCTAAAACAGTAGGAGCTTGGGAAATGAGACGTATTTCTGCCTCCACACAGGCTGATCTCACTGCTTAGTCCTCGGCAAGTATTTTTATATCATCATAACACTGATTACATATCTCCCAAAGGTTTACATTTCTATAATTTAACTTAGAAAAAAAGGAAAAAGAGTGTAAATGTGGGCAACCTTTACCATAAAAAAATGTAGCCAACCAAAAAACAAGTGATGAAAGGGAGAAGGGGATGTGGGGGTAAATCCTCACGAAAGATATAACCTCAGATCAGAGGCTCTCAAGCTTTTTGGTCTAAGGACCCCTTTTCACTCCTAACAAGTACAGAGAACCCTCCTCCCAAATATTTTTGCCTATGTGGATTCTATACTCAGAGAGATACATAAATAGATAAGCAGTTAGTTGTATCGGAAATTGATACTCACCACACTAGAAATTAAAAGAAAAATTTTAAATAGTTTTTCTTAGTTCATTTCAAAATAATAAATGCCTTACAAGGTAATACAAAGAATATACTTTTACTGGAAAGCTGTAATTTGCAAAGAACGTAAGATTAAGTGAGAAGAGCAGCAGTACTCCGTGTCCCTGTAAACCTCTTCAGTGGGTGGCTAACAGAGGACCCCATGCTCACGCCTGCATCTAGCTCGGTGTGCTGCCTCCACGGTTCTGGCCAGAGGCCGAGAGGACAACCCCGCCTCACACAGGCGCACGCCTGGGCAAGCGCTGCTCTGCAACCCCAGACAGAGGTCCTTGGGCGAGCCTTTAAGAATCACTGTATTAGGCAGTGAGAATCACTATTTTCACTATTTCATTAAAGATAATAAAGTTAGAAATAACATTATAAAAGTACATAGAACCGTAATGGCATTGACTAACAAAATATCTTATAAAACAAAGGAGTAAAGTGTTAACGTCTACAGAGTTGCTTTTGGAAAGTGAGATAAAACAAGCTTTTCATTTTAGAGCTTTCTTGATATTCTACTTGAATTTTTCTGCTGCTACTGCTAAGTCACTTCAGTCGTGTCCGACTCTGTGCAACCCCATAGACGGCAGCCCACCAGGTTCCCCCGTCCCTGGGATTCCCTAGGCAAGAACGCGGGAACGGGCTGCCATTTCCTTCTCAATGCATGAAAGTGAAAAGTGAAAGTGAAGTCGCTCAGTCGTGTCCGACTCCCAGCGACCCCATGGACTGCAGCCCGCCAGACTCCTCCATCCATGGGATTTTCCAGGCAAAAGTATTGGAGTGGGGTGCCATTGCCTTCTGCTTATATGCAATTAATACTTTAAAATGTTTGAAACTACTAAAAAAAACCATGTAAAGGGCAACCTTGGTCAGTAGGGGGCAGCATCCACACCAGATGGCTCCGCACGCTTCTCCTCGTCTCTTGCTGTTGTAACAAGACACTCACCACCATGAAGAAACTACCCATCTGTCTATCTGTTTCACCACCCAGACTGCCAAATTCTTCAAAGTAGACACTGTCCTATTTGTTATTGTTTCCTCAGTAACTAACAGTACAGAAAGTACTCAACAAATATTTGGCCAATTAGCTGGCTCCACGAAAGAAGGCCAAAGAATTCTAGTACTAACAACAGTTTTTTTAGTTAATTCGTTACACACATGCATACAATGCTCCACATTTGTACTGTAATTTATAAATAGTTTACAAACAAAAAAAACAATGGAGTTGAGCTCTTTCATGATGAACAAAAAATACCAGATTATATACTTAGCTAGGTTTGCTATGACTGTTTTTTTGTTAAATTACCAGATTCCGCAGAATATGTATAGTAAACCTCAGATGTGACTAAAAGATATGAGTGTTACTACTTATATCTCATTTAGTTCATCAGAAGAATGTACTAATTAATAGCAGTATCTTCTTTACATTTCAATTAAATTACTGTTTCATCCACCTTTCAATATTACTTCCTCTAATATGCTTATTAAATTCTCTAGGTATATTCTTCTTTTAGATTGTAACTAAGCCACAGATGAACTTCTTCCAAATCTCTAGCCTTCAATACTATCCTTTCACATTATTTTTCAAAAGGATACAATCTAACCCTGATGCCTACCATGGCAACCACCATTCCAAAATATTATTTTCCAAGTAAACTCTAGGAAATGAAACTATTTTAGATATTTTAACGTTTCATTTTCATACCACCAAGTATAAATTTTATGACAAAAAAAAGATTTTTAAAACATTGTAACAAAGAGATTTTACCTTTAGTACTGAAGTCATGAACACAGACAGGCCCATTAGAATAAAAATCATTAGCCCTGTCACCCGCTGTTCACGAATGCCCAAAAACTTGGGCTGCTCCCCAGGAGCAGAGCATTCAGATTCCACTTTCAGGCTGTTGACGTGACTTATGGACAACACGGTTGCAGCCACAAACCATGGAAGTCCCATGACAGAGCACACTCCCAGCATGACGCCAACCACGAGCAGGTCAAGGTGGTAGCCAGCTCCTTTCTGAAAAGGGAAACCAGCACGAATATTTGTCAGCATATGCTGTTCTTTCAGGTTCAAATTCTGCACTACTCATAAAGAGAGAAGAAACTAATGTTCACCACCTCCAACTCAAAGAAACAAATCTTGGGACACATTCTGAAAACTACCTTCAACTTGTGCTCCTTTCTGTTGATGATGACGGCTGTAATCTGCTGATCCATGAAGATGAGGATGGTGCACAGCAGAGCTGGAATGGCAGCTATCACTAAGGTCCACCAAGGGTTGTCTCCCAGGGGGCTTATGACCCAGCCCCTACTTTTATCAGTAGGCTGTTAAAACATCGAAAAGTTCAAAGGAAGAAAGAAAAGTTTTCTTCTAACAGCACAGACTGTGTCTACCCTCAGGAAATGCCAAGGGGTTGGAAAGAACTGGACACTGGACTCTGTCGTGAATTATCTGCAGAGACGCTAGTGGGGATTTTCTTGTCCCCGAGGCAGGTCCCTGCGCACGTGACTGAGCCACTCTCTCCATCTGGAGGTAGAATTTGCGTTCTCCCCTTGGACCCGGGAACAAGGCCATGGTGACCCTGTGATCCTGCATCTTGACCTGGGAAGACCTTGCTGCTGCTTTTCTAGCCTCCTGGAGCCCCGGGGTTAAGCTCTTGAGTAAGCCTGGATGAGCTTTCTTGAGGATGAGACACAGGATGATGAGACAGGGGTAGGAGGCAGCTACCAGTCCCTTCATTCAGCCCTCTGTGCTGAGCTCCCAGACATGCCCCCACCGAGGCAGTAAAGACAGCAGACACCCAAAGATCCCACAGCAGGAGACCAGATCACCCCACCTCAGCCTAGGGCCAACGCCACAGATTTAGGAACAAAAAGAACTGTTGTTTAAGGATATGATGTTTTAGGAGATTTGTTATGCAGAAATAGGTAAGTGAAGCAGAGTTTCATTTCAACACACGCCTATCCACTCCATATAAAGTGAAGTCAGACAATCTACTAGGTCAACTCTTAAAACTATTAATAAACTGCCTTGAAGATCCTACAGACCAGTCACCATGACAGCATCAGCACTCAGTCTGCACTGGGCCTCAGACCACTGTTCTTCCAAAGCAGGGACTGACAAAAACCTGACACTTTATCAGATACTAATATATTTCACTGCTGTAACATAAAATCCGCTTTATAATGAAACATTTTTAAAGCTGTAAAGAATCTAGCATTCTTGGAGGGTATTGGATATGCTGAAATTTAAGCATATTTCTATTACTTAGCCTTTATATTAAGCCAATTTTTTTCTACAAGAAAACATTTGTCAATATAAAGGGGAAACTAACCATTTTCAAATTCATATATTATCATTTCCCCACACTGATACACATGATAATGCTTCCCATTCAATACTGCACATGGATAAAAATGTTTTATCTATATAATGCATATATTCTTAACTATTTCCCCAAGTGTATTTAATAACCCTTGATTTCAGTTTTATACTTCAAAGCTAGATAAATGACTAACAAAGATATATTTGGAACCGGAATAAGGAGATGGGACCAGGATTACAGGAAATTACATTAATATAATTCACAGTTTTGTCAATTTGTAAAACTTGGTAAACACAGAATGACTTAGATATAGTCATATCTAATGACCTAAAAGTTTTAGTGGCTCAATATCTATGCTTTTAAACAAAGGTCTCCAAACTTTTTAATTTCTATACTCTTAGCAGCAAAAAGACATTTATTTACCCAAATGATTCTATATTCACTTATGCATTACATTACTAACAATTATCTTTATAGT